>NW_005842238.1:209496-233551 GCF_000455745.1 Alligator sinensis
CTGGGTCTAGATGACCCCAGCTACATACTCATCTAACCTCCTCTTGAAGACCCCCAGGGTAGGGGAGAGCACCACCTCCCTTGGGAGCCCGTTCCAGACCTTGGCCACTCGAACTGTGAAGAAGTTCTTCCTAATGTCCAGTCTAAATCTGCTCTCTGCTAGCTTGTGGCCATTATTTCTTGTAACCCCTGGGGGCGCCTTGGTGAATAAATACTCACCAATTCCCTTCTGTGCCCCCGTGATGAACTTATAGGCAGCCACAAGGTCGCCTCTCAACCTTCTCTTGTGGAGGCTGAAAAGGTCCAGTTTCTCTAGTCTCTCCTCGTAGGGCTTGGTCTGCAGGCCCTTAACCATACGAGTGGCCCTTCTCTGGACCCTCTCCAGGTTATCTGCATCCCTCCTGAAGTGCGACGCCCAGAATTGCACGCAGTACTCCAACTGCGGTCTGACCAGCGCCCGATAGAGGGGAAGTATCACCTCCTTGGACCTATTCGTCATGCATCTGCTGATGCACGATAAAGTGCCATTGGCTTTTTTGATGGCTTCGTCACAAAGATGATTTAGTCAGGGATGATCCTGCCTTGAACAGGAGACTGGACTAGATGACCTTGCAAGATTCCTTCCAGCCCTACTTCCCTATGAACCTATACAAGTATCCTTGCATATATCCAGGGACCAATGCCTTTTATCAGTGAACCACCTATCCACTTAGCGATTCAAATCAGTTTTCAATCTGCATATAAAAAATGACAACACCTTTAAAAAACTGCTATGCATCAGATATTCCATGCCAATGCTGCAGTGCGCTTCATGAACTCAGGGAGGAATCTCTTTATGCCTGAAGATTTGAAGGAAAGAGGACTTATACCTGCTAGTGCTTAAACTTTAAATGATAGAAAAGTGCATTGAATATACTGGTATCTACTCTGTAGTTACTTAACTTACATCAGTGATCACCAACCAGTGGATCTTGATCCACCAGTAGATCTCAGAGCCTCTTGCAGTAGATCTCAGAGCCTCTTGGAGTCAATCCGAGGCTGGGGTGGGGGGCTAAGTGCCTGCATGCATGCATGCATGCACGCACCCCAGCCCAATGGGTCAGTCCATGGGGGAGGGAAGGGGCAGGGGCTAGATTGAGGCCCCCATGGTGAGGGACAGTGCCGCAGAGGCAGGAGTTGGGATAAATTGAGTGGGGCTCAAACCAGGTGGGATTTACCTGCTGGGGAGGCGCGCCCTCAAATAATTTTTTCTCCCTCTGCCTCCATCTGTCCCTCACTTTCTTTCCCCGTAGACTTACCTGCTAGGCAAGGTGGGGAGTGGCAGCGGCGCACGGTACATCTTGGGTTGCTTTTAAACGCCAAAGGTGATCTCCTACTTTAAAAAGTTGGAGACCACTGATTTACATTATACTTCTTTTTGCTAATTTTTTGCAAGGTAAAAATAAAAAATAAAATAAAAGGTCCTTTTGGAATGATGGAGCAGTGTGCGCGTGCTTGCACTTCCAGTCTTGCATTCTGCCTTTGCAAACATCCTTTGGAGTCAGCTAGATCTGTAGCATGTAATGCCTCTGTGTGAATATGGCTAGCAAAATCAATTTACAAGGTCCCACTGCAACTGTGTCTCAGATTGACAAGGCATCACAGAAATGCCGTAATGCTGTGGCTCACACTTCAGTTCAAATTAGGTAAGAGCTCAGGTTAGTTATTATATCTGATGCCATTTAACCATCTCTGCAACATACTGTAAAATAGGTGCAAGAAACTCTCAGATCCAGTTGCAAATAGCCTGGGCTGAATTCTTGACTATACTTTGTAAAGATGCCTTTACATCAACAAAGCAGTAAGTAGGGCCAGTGTTGTAACAATTCAGACACATCTCTTTAAAATGGCCTGAAAGAAAATGTAAGAGAAAAACACTCAGCCTTAGAACTCTGAAATCCAGAACCTTCCCAAATCTCATGGGACTCTGATGTGGTTTGCTGACAACACTTAGTTGAAGCTGTGCACAAGGGTTTTGCTTTAGACTCATCTCTACTCTTATGGTCCTGTTCAATCTCATACACTACATCCATAAATAACCAATGTCTCCCCCATAGCTTGCACAGCTAAACTAAGCAACCGGATGAACTTTCTTGCTCCTTCAAATCTCCTATTAGATGGCATTGTGGAGATTTTCTCCCTACATTCTCTGTGTGCTGAAGGGCTGGATATTTTTAAACCGGAAAAACTATACACAAAGCTGGGATTAAAAAACAAAGAAGGAAAGAAAGAAATAAGATTTGTTTTTTAATAATTAAGACTTTCAAAAATAAGAAAGCGTAATGCAAATAACACGTTTGCATAAACAATTGTTGCTGAGCTGAATGGAGGGAAGGAGCTGCTCTTCGAAGCTAATTTACGATAAACACAGGGCAGCTATTTTTTCATCTACACTATTGTACAGCAGCCTGCACTGTTCATGGCCTGGGTAAGATGTTATCACAAAGTGGGGGAGAAAGCAGGAAAGATATGGAGGAAACAATCTGAGATATTTTTGTTTTAGAGGACAAGGGATGCTTATTAAATGTCATCCTGATTTCAAGAGTCCAGGTGCTTGGACAGCAATGAACAGAAGACATACGACAAACAGAATCCCACTGCTCCTGAGAATCCAGGAGACTAGCTTGGTACTGGGGAGATGGGACATTTCCTGCAGGTAGTGCTTTACTTCTGTGTTAAGCTCCTGTTGACTTTCCACTAACAAAGGCCACCTTCAGAGAGGGCTTTGGTCTTCTGGGTAGACCTATTCTGAAGGCAAAACCTGGCTAAAATTTGGATTAATTATTCATTTAACTCCATTTCTTGCTTGCTGAAAATGGTGTAAAAAATCTTCCAACAACCTCACTTGACCTGTGCAATTTCACGGAGGGGCAGAGGAACCTGGACTGTTTTCTGTGATATCTTCTCACAAGCTTTATTTTTGTGTTACAAAACAGAAAATGGGGAGAAACAAGGACAGGTGGTTTCTATCCAGACCACATATGATCTGGATTCTCTAAATATGGCACATGTATTGTGGGTGCAGATAAGAGACTTCTGGCTGAGGTATAAAGCCAAGAGGCATAAGAACGTATCTAGAGCTCTTGCCACTGGCCAGTGCAAGATGATACATATATAGGAAACGCATTGATCTCAGGCAATGATACCCCACCTTAGCCAGTCCCTTTCAAGTTGAAAGGGAACCTATGTTCATGCCCCTCTTTTGAATGTGCAACCTAAAGTAGAAACAGACTGGGGATTTCTCAGATCCATGTTAAGTGTGTGCCTTTTGGAGGATGTCCCATGAACTGGGGCAGAAGCTGCTGTAATTCCTTCTTTCATTACTCAGTGCTCTGATCCATCTGAGCAGGTGCTGGCAACATACAGCCCATCTGGCCTGAAAAAACACTGGATCTGGCCCACAGAGCCAGAGGCTTTGCCTCTGCATTTTGTATTAAAAATTAGGCTAAATTTTAAAAAGGGCTTATGAAAAGGATTAAATAGCTAGGAAACAAAATTTCAAGTCAAATGAAATATTTTGGGTTAAACACAAAAATGGAATATTTTCATTTGCCAAAAAATCAAAAGCAATTGAACACAAATTGATTTTTTCCCCACCAAAACAAAAAAACTATCATGCCAAGCTCTTTGTATTCTAGCAGACTGTCTGAAACTTTAGGACATCCTAGTGTATTGTCACAATGACCATGTTACCTAGTACCCAGATCCAAGACCAGTGAGTCAAGTTTTTTTGCTCTCTCAAATGCCAAGGCAATGTTTGGTGAAATACCTAACATTACACCAGGACCAGGAGCTAGTCTCTGCTGCACTGAGTTCAGTTACAGCTAGAGAGAAAACAGGCTCTGATATGCTTAGGGGCAACCAACACAGGTTCATTCGAGGCAGGTCCTGTCAGACCAACCTGGTGACCTTCTATGACCAGGTCACAAAATCCTTAGACGCAGGGGTAGCACTGGACGTAGTCTTTCTGGACCTCAGGAAGGCCTTCGACACTGTCTTTCACCCCATTCTCATTAAAAAACCAGGGGACTGTGGTGTCAACACCTACACAGTCAAATGGGGCGCTAACTGGCTGGAGGGCCGCACTCAGAGAGTGGTGTTGGATGGGTCATTTTCAGCCTGGAGGGATGTGGGCAGTGGGGTCCCCCAGGGCTCAGTCCTCGGACCCACGCTGTTCAACATCTGCATCAGTGACTTGGACAAGGGGGTAAAAAGCATCCTATTCACATTTGCTGACGACACAAAGATGTGGGGGGATGTGGGCACACTAGAAGGGAGGAATAGGCTGCAATTGGACCTAGACAGGTTACAGGGGTGGGCAGATGAGAACAGGATGGGTTTCAACACTGACAAGTGCAAGGTACTGCACCTGGGGAGGAAGAACCAGCAGCATACCTACATGCTGGGGAGCTCCCTTCTTGTCAGTGCAGAAGCAGAAAAGGATCTTGGAGTCAATATTGATGCCAAAATGAACAGTGGCTGACAGTGTGGGGACGTAGTCAGGAAGGCCAACCACACCTCGTCATGCATCCACAGATGCATCTCAAGCAGGTCCAAGGAGGTGATCCTCCCCTTCTATGTGGCACTGGTCAGGCCGCAGTTGGAGTACTGCATCCAGTTCTGGGTGCTGCACTTCAGGAGGGATGTGGACAGCATGGAGAGGGTCCAGAGGAGGGACACCCACATGATCAGGGGGCAGCAGGACAGGTCCTACAAGGAGAGACTGAGGGACCTGAACCTGTTCAGCCTCCACAAGAGAAGGCTGAGGGGGGATCTAGTGGCCTGTTATAAACTAGTCAGGGGGGACCAGCAGGCATTGGGGGAGTCCCTGTTCCCCCGAGCACTACCAGGAGTGACTAGAAATAATGGTCCCAAGCTGGCAGAGGGTAGATTCAGACTAGATATCAGGAGGCGCTACTTCAGTCAGGGCAGCTAGGATCTGGAACCAACTTCCAAGCGAAGTGGTGCTGGCTCCAACCCCAGTACTTTTTCCTGCCATGGCAGGGGGTCGGACTTGATGATCTGCTCAGGTCCCTTCTGACCCTACCAACTATCAACTATGAAACTATAAATAAAATAGATGAGGAGCAAAGGAGGACACCATGCCAAAGAACAGCAATGTGTCTGAGAGAGCCATTTGCACTTGTCCAAATTCCATCTTTATTTCTTTTATATCTGGCAGGTGGGGAAGGAGAGACCAATGAATGAGTCTGAATCCTCAGACCAACACAGGGGGCATGCACATGAATGGAAGAAAATATCACCACAGATATTAGGAGGAATTTCCCTGTACTGTATTTGGGCCACTGTGGCTCTCTTCTGCAGGCCTCAAGGACATTTATTTTCTTCTGCTGCCTTGACCCATCTGGGCCTGTCCTTCAGACTTGTGCACTTTACTGAGGAGAGTGAAAATTCCACCATTTTTCTTTTAGCTTCTTGAAGACAAGCAGTGTGGACAAGTGAGGAGGATGGGGAAAAAATAAAAGCTCACCAGACCCACATTTCAGGCCTTATGCCTACTTCCTTACTGTTAAGCAAGGAAACCACATGCACAGGTCTACTGCAGCTTCCAAGCTAATCTGTAACTATTACATGCAGGAGCAGTGTGAAGGCTAGCATCATCCTTTCCAGGCCTGTAGATCAGTACTGCCTGTTGGTTGATCAAACCTTTTCTTATTTTGGATCACTCCTGCCCAAGATTCCTCTAAGTAGCAGAGGGGTAATGAGATCTTTGGGCTTTCTTACAGAGCTACCACATATTTAACGGTTTTCCCAACCAGGTGGACATAGACCTGCTGACTGCTGGCAAGCTCAGAGCAAGCAGCCCTCCTGCAAAGAGATTTTGGTGATTCTAATACCTCTCCCTCTCCACATGCAAGATCCACAGCCCCACGAGTATCTTGGGCAAATTGGTTGTTATCCAGCTATGGTATATCAAAACCATTCAGGTGCTATACAAAATTGTAATTTCAGGACACTTTTTCTATTGAATCTAGGTGCTAATCTGGGACTGTTTGACAACTGAGTGACTACCCTCTGAAATACATTTTGGGATGAGATAGGATGGGGATCTGTAGAAAGGTGTCTTGCCCCCCCCCCAAAAAAAAAGAAAAAAAAAAAGAGAAGAATATGCCCATCCAGGAATTCCTCATCCTTCATCCCAGAACATGCTATAGGAAACTTGACTTTCTTGGCCAAGGGTCTGACATTGGCTTCTAGTGTACTGCCTTAAGGGTACAAGCTTTAGACAGACACCAGAACTAACTGAAGAATAAATCTATTCTCCCTCCAGCCAGTCTCCATCTGAATCACTACTCGAGTGGAGGGGTCCTTGAAATATTAATAACAAACATGCACCCTCTTCCCTTTGAAGTGGGACCTTCTATAAGTCCTGCCACAAACTTGTAAAACACCTCCTGATGCACTCCCTATAGCCTGGGTGAAGCCTGGTCTCTAGTCTCTCCCACTATTTGCTCTCCTCAGCACATTTAATTCTAAAATTAAAATTATATTTAAAAATAAAACTTTTTAGCATGAACAAAATGGGGACAGATCACAGACCTGTATTTCTGAGTCTGCTCTCTGGGAATGAGAAATGAGGATGTATCTGAATGGTATGATGAGAGGTATGATCACTCTTAGACAGAAGGGAGGAATGGACACTTTCCTTCCCGTGCTGTCAATACAAGCTCCCACCTAGCAGGGGCATTGAAGGTTACTGTAGTATAATTTTTCTCCTCTACATGCTTTATGGGGCAGCTAATGACAGTCTGAAATGTAGCACACCTCCCTCTTCGCAAATAATAACAAAGACATTAGAGATACCATGCCTCTCTGCTCCTGTTATGTTTCTTCATGTGAGAGGACTGTTTATGGGGCAACAAGCTGGTTTCACTCCCATGAACTGGGGATGTAACAACCGCCTCCTACAGAGAAAACAAAGCAGTGCTTTTAAATACCACTCGTAACCCTCCTGTTGGTAGCCCCTTTGTCTGAATATACCACTGTGTGTGCAGTAAACATTCATCACACAGATTCAACATACACTAAGTGAGATCCAGAAATAAATCTCCTTCCACAGGGAAGAGTTCTTGCTCTTGTTATTATTCATGATATCTGAGGATTACTATGTGCTCAGCTACACACATGTAAACACCCTTGCCCACTTCCAGGGCCGCCAGTACGAAGCCAGCCCATATCAAAAGCAGCTTAAAGCAAGTCATTAAAAGAATCTTTGGCTCATGCTGTAGAGGGTGATGTCAGTCCACTTCTCTAGTGGATTGAGAGCACATTTGGCATTTCTATTGGCAGTCGGGAGAAAGACTGAGAAATGAATGGGCACAAAGACTAAGCATCACTCCCTGTTACCAGAAGCAACTTCTCTGTTGCAGAGTGAGGCTCACTAGTAGGAGCAATAACAGGCGAAGTCCTTCTCCTGCTGCCCATGCTGTACCTGTTCTATCGCTAAACAGAAGCCATCAGTCAATAGGGCCGTAAGGAAATTCATCATTCCAAAACACTGCAAACCATTCAACCTATGAAAGATGGGGAAGAGAAAGTCCTAAGAGGTAACTGTAATCACACCAGCTCCATCCCACCAGCAGGGCATGGGAAGGTTGAAAAAACACAAAACTGTTTAACAACTTGCAAAGTATGATGGAAAAGTGTATGCAACTTGGCATGAAGGTGGCATCAGAAAAGCTGAGATTCCATTAGCAGCTGAAATTGGATAGAGAGTTATTTACCCTTAATCACAAAGCAATGGTGTGTCTAATAGCATTTTTTTCTCTTCAAATCAAGCAAACAGGCATGCCACTGTGTCTATTACTGTGTGGGGTTCAGGGAACCCATGGCCTCCTTGTTTTGTACAAATTGATTTGAGCCATTCAGTTACTGCACAAAGTTAAAAAAAATATTCAAGTTAAGATGCCAACGTGCCATTCTTCCTCCTCTGTGCTCATGTATCTAAGTGCAAACACCATGTCACAAGCCCCATATCTGGAGGGAAAGGTTGAAATGGTGGAAAGGAAAAACAAACAAAAAACAAACAAAAAAACTATTTCCACTCATTTCTACTTTGATTTTTACATATTACAAATGGGAGCATCTCCCCTCCCCACAAGCACACACAAGTAGACCCACACACCCATCCTCTCTGCATAGACAACCCACCAACCCTGAATTCAGGTACTGAATGGGAGGAAAGGGACTTGGGGAACACAAGATGAACAAATCTTTGCAGACAATCTTTTCCTGCAGAATACATTTGGAAGCGTTTTCCTTTCTGTTCTCACAGGAGGTGCAGTGACTTAGAAGATGGGCATTTCCATCCAGACACAGTGAAGGCCTTGGTGAAAATTCTTCTGAGAAACTCACAGAATCACAGGGTCAGAAGGAACCTCAAGAGTCATCTAAGCCCAACTCCATGGAGGATTAGTGCATCTTTTATGGCACAAGTCACACACAAGCACAGATGGAGGCATGCAGGGGTAAGGGAGAGTAGCAGGAGGAAGTACAGACATACAGAAGGACAAGAAAAGCTTGTGAGTGAGAAGTACTAAAGAGAACAAGGCTGAAAATGTGTCTCTTGCTGCCCAGCATATCATGAAGTTGGTCCATGCTAGCAGCTGAGAAACAGGAGGGGAACAAGAAAGGTGTGTGTGGCAAAAGAACCTGGAGCCAGATTTTGATACCACCACTATTCAAGTGAAAGGATTGGGAACAAAATGCAAATGAGATTAAATGGGCTACCCAGAGTACTGCAGAGACTACATACACTGATGAACCTGTGGCACTTGCACAACATCCACTGTTGGGAGGATAAAGATGATGGCACCATACCAGCCTTGCCCATGGAAAAAAAAAAAACAGTCAAGGGGATGTGGTAGCACATATTCACAAGGCCATGGCTCCTCTTCTCCTGCCTGCTTTGAATGGGTGCGTCTCCTCACATTCCCTGCGTATCTGCCCTCAAGACCCAAAGATGTTGCACCCAGCCATGCTCATGTGGATCCACCAAGAAAGAGAGAAAACCAGAGGCAAAGAAGGCAGGGCAGGATGGCACCTTAGAGATTAACTGGTTCAGAAAGGCATAAGGACACATTTCTTTCTTATCAGGATTAGGAGGACTGCAAAGCAGCACCAAAGTGAACTGTGCATCATCTGCCATAAGGAATGGGAAGTCTGCTGTGCTGTCTCGCCCAATGTGGGTAACTGGCATGCTCAGGGCCAAATTCTGTCCTCACTCACTCATTTGATTTGGGGTGGAGCAGTGGAAATGAAGGCAGTGAGTGTAGGTACCTGAGGGCAGAACATGACAGCACACGGCCCAGAAGGTGACGTTTACTCTGCTCTCATCAAAATTAATGTTAACTGCACTAAGAGCAGATCTAGAATAATGCTGAGGATTTCTGAAAATCCCATCCTCATAGCACTGGAGACGAGCCTCAGCAAAATGCCCTGCATTCTGAAAACCTTAAACCAGGAGAAAGTTGGGAAGTATGTTTAGTCCTAAAGCTTGTTCCCTTCTTTGGGCTTTATACCAACAGAGAAATGTGAAAACTGAACAGAACAAGCCTGCTTTGTTTAATGGTCTCACAATCCAAGCAAGATTTTTTTTTCTTTTCCAAAATGCAGTGCTTCAGAGAAAGTTCATCTTCATTTATTTAGGCTAAATCAGTTGAAATGTTATCAAAAGTGAGTTAAAGTAATTCACAGAAAACAAAATAGGACTGGCTAGTTTTCAGAGCTTGTAATGTCTCCAAATTAAAGCTAACTTATACTACGATTAAATTATTCAGGATGGTTCCTGTCAAGTAATTATGCTCAATAAGGGCTTGAAAATGCAATGTGCTATCATCTGTCACTTGATATCTAGTATAATGGGCTCAAGGGCCCATCAGAACTGACTGTGAGAGGGAAATACAGGCATGTGGTATTCAAATGAAAACAGCAGCAGTAAGATGCTGACCACAGAGCAGCTCTTCAGGGAACACAGCGTGACGGGGATGAGGTTCAGCATGATCAGAGAAAGAAAGAAATTACACAAAAAATTTGAAAATGGATACAGGCTACTCATCCAGCTCCCAAATATGTACCAAGGGAGCCAAGGTTATGGTAACAAGTGAGTGTTGCAGACAAATAGCCTTAATATCAGCCTTTATGTAAGGTCCAGGGCTGACAGCCACAAGAAGGCAAGTTTCTATCAACAAGTACTGTCTCTCATCAATGTGCTTCAACTCTGACTCTGTGCGTCCAGGGCCAAGATTTCAATTCAAACCTTGTTCAGCCCTGCAGCGACTGGAAACTAGGCTGCATCTTGTGATGATAACGGTGATCCCCTGGGACCTTAGCTGAGATTGCCAAACAATATTTGCCAAACTAGATAATCAAAAGTCATAAGCTGGAAGAAAGTTTTGGCCACCACTAGCCCAGGTAGCACTGGACTGGAACTACGGGTTGAACCTTCCAGTACCAAACATTAAGCCATGCCATCCACCAAGAAAACAAATGGAGTTGCAGGGAGGGGAAAGCAGTGTAAGAAGCACTCTTACAAACCAGACCTGATCCCCATCTAATCCAGCATCTTCACAGACAGTGGCTAGTGCCAGATGTACTGGAAGAAGATGCAGTGGACAACTGTGGAATAATTTACCTGCAAGGAAAGTTTCTTTCTAACTACAGACAGCTAATGCTTGGATAGCTGAGGGCTTCACGAGTGTGTTTTAATAAACAGGATCATAGGAAAGTAGGGCTGGAAGGGATCTCACGAGGTCATCGAGTTCAACCCTCTGCTCAAGATAGGATCATCCCTGACTGAACCATTCCAGCCAAGTATCTGTCTAACCTGCTCTTGAAAACTTCCAGGGGTGGAGAATCTACAGTTTCTCTAGGTGGCCTGTTCCAATGGTTGATCACCTTCAGAGTCAGTTTGTTCTAATCTCCAGCCTAGATTTCTTCTGTTGCAGCTTGAGGCCATTGCTCCTAGTCCTGTCCCATACAGCCACAGAGAAAAGGCTATCTCTATCCTCTTCATAATCTCCCTTTAGGTATTTGAAGACTGTTATCATATCCCCCCTCATTCTTCTCTGTATATAAATGTCTAAAACATGGACACACACACACACACAAACACAGTGCATTCTGGGTTTGTTTCAGACGCAGGGCAGGCACACTTTTGACCAGAGTACAACCCCTTAGTATTGTTTGCGAGTATGGCCACATGCCTACCTCTCTGATTTGCATGGGTGCACCTAGTCAGATGGGCACAGTGTCTGAAAGAAACAGACTGCTGCACATATAACTTTACTTGGGTAACAGAGAGAGGGAAGAGGGAAGGACTGAGCTTGGAAAGCTGCAGCACAGAGAAGCTAAGAAAAAAATGCTGATTAGATACAAGACAGTGCAAAATGCTAAAAGAAAAATGAATATGGATATGCTCCATGCTGAGAGGGAGACATGGAGGGGGTGAGAGTAAATGGCTATAGCTGGGAGGTAGAGAAGCCACTTGTGAAAGGTCACAGATGTCCATTAAGGTTCTGGAGAGAACTGTGGGAGCAGGGCTCTGGGAACGCCATCTCTGCAGAAGCACTGCCCTGCAGGAGTCAGCTGATAGCAGCGAAAGTCCCACACCCCCCACAGGCAGGCACAGGCTCAAGTAATAAACTGATGAATCAGCAACATTGCTTTTTTTTTAAAAAGCACAAAGGGAAATAAAAGACAAAGAAAACCAACCCCTGAAAATGAACCAGATTAGCCCTGACCACACAGATTGGGATCAACGGATCTATCGTGTTGAAATGAAGCTGTTTGCTTGTTCATTTTCTCCCTGCTCAGTGGGAATCGGTAGGGAAAATATTGAAAGATCAACCATGCGCATACATACGCACGCATAAAACCTTCTCACATCCCTTATTCATAGCCTTTGCTGGAGCAGATGCAGGAGGACAGGCCCCTTGGAAAGTCTATGGAGTACTCAAGTGATGAGACTTTCCAACCTGTTGGTTCTCCAGACTTTTTGCCCTTAGAAGCCATTTGAGGTCATCACAGCAAATCCTGTATAGCCCCTGGCCAGCACAAGCTTGACATTCATTCTGGAGTGGGAGTTAGCATAGCATCTGAGGATGGAGAGGCATTCTGAGCGAGAGGCATCTTTATTCTTTTCATGTTCCCAGTCCATAGTATCCTCTGGTCTTCTTCAGTGCATGGAGGAAAGAGAGAGGAAGGGGAGGAGGAGAACTGAAGGGCTGAGAAAGGCACCATCCCTTCACTCCATCTGTCACAGCCTGCGGTGGAGACACAAGACAGACAGCAATCAGCACCAGAACAATATCTAGAGATTGTATTCCAAAGGAAGCAAATGTCATAGGAAAGCTGCCACCCATCATAGAGCAGGACTATCTGGACCCCATGAGACCACGCATTAACCTATTCATCTCTAGAATCATGCAGGAGTTAACGGGTTAATGCTGTTACTTGTGGAGGTTACTCAGTGGTCAGAAGCAACCCGGGACAGGTAAAGTTAAAAAAAACTCCATTGATTCTTATGCATTGGGGCCTTACCATGAACATAGTTTGACAGCTTGTACAGACCCACCCGCCCACATCATTTAAAGTTACATCATTATTTGGTGTAAGCAGCCCATAGTTTAATTACCCAGATCAGTGGTGGAGAAAATTATTTTTATGTACTTTATACATACGCAATCTTATCTAGGTTGCCACTACTTTAGCATGTAAGGATCTGATCTGTCATCTCTAATGAGCCCTTCATTACAACATGTCTCTATTCAGCCCCATCATAAGGTTCTGTCACATTATGCTGTCAGAGCAACAAGTCCTGCTTGACCCAGGAGGTTCCCCATCTCCGTGATCGCCCATGAGAATAATGCCCTTTACATGACAGCACACCGTAGTAGATGACAAAGAAAGTTCTTCTACTGCAGATCCACTAGTCCTCATAACAGCAGAGGAGGGAGAAATTATCATTATCCCTGGCAGCAAGAAGCATTGTGACTAAAGGTGGCCATTCTACCTTGCAGACAACCTTTAGTTTCCATCTATGGCCTTTTCCTCAGAAATATAATTACGCAGCAGCCAAATCACAGTAGGTGGGAAAAAATTACCAGACTACCTACTCCATTTTTATGCCAAGAGAGCAAGAAATCTCCAGACAGATCCCATATCCACCTGACATCATTCTTCACCTTAGCCAAAAGAGCAAGAAAGACCCAAGAAAAACAGGGGCATGCTTCTTACTAAAATATCATGTTACTGGTGTTGCATCCATGTTACCAAGGTACTAGACCTCTTCACTCCTCACATGCAAATTTCCCATGCTCAGGAAGTGGGGGGGAATGGAAAGAGGACTAATGCTCATATCAGCAATGAACACGCCACTGATATAGCAACGGGGGACTATAGTACCATATCAAGCATATTTGGGACAGCCCTATTTCCATCTCCCACAGAGATCAGTAAATAGTCACCAGGGGTGAGTGCAGCCAAAGAGTAAGCAAATCATTACTAAAATGCATAATGCAGCTCTCGTTACTCTGACACACTGCTCTGAAGGAAACAGCAGCAAGTGAAGGCCAGTAGCCGCCAAGTTCTCCTTAATGAGGGAGCCAGATAGACACCTCTGACAGAAAGCAACTGCGGCACTGAAACCCTCTTCCTCGCTCCTCATCTCCATGTAGCTAACTAAACAGAGGGCCTCAGAATTACAGTAATTAGGGGCAAGCTGCCAACTAGCAGAAGTTTGCCAGCAGTCATAGTACAGGCAAAATTATTATGGTACCTCAAGTGCAATTGCTTAAAGGACCAAACACAACCAAGCAAGTCTAGAACCTACTGCCTTTGGTTCACCAACTTCTCACCTTCCTTGTGAAGGTCATTGTATTATTTATTCTGATCATGAACTGGAAATTAACACCACTCCTGATCAATGGTTCACAATGGACCATCTAATTTTTAGGCTCTGAAAGACCAGTGTTGCGTTAGTTCCAGCTTTGCTGAAAACCTGTCTCTTTTCTGCCTCAGTGCATGCAATAACGATGATGGAGCAGCAGGAACTTCACTAGGGAAGAACAGTGCAATTCTATGGGAATAGTTATCCAAAGTGACCTTGGGGTATTCTACAGTTTAAGGAAAGGAGCACAAAGAATAAATATGGGCTTCAGTGGCTTCTTTGGGTCTGCAGAGTAGAGATAATGCACCAGGGCTGAGAGATTAGGTTGTCAGAGGCAGGATGAGAAATCAACATCTCAAGTTTCATGGTTGGCTCCCAGAAAGATACATCCATCAGTAAGCTGAGTTGAAATACAAGAAGTCCTTGGTTAGTTTTTGCAGGTGGATTAGCACAGCTTCCCCCATTCATTGCACCTGTGGCGTCCTGTCTTCCATCCAATTCTCCAATTTCCATGGCAAGTAATACGTTTCAAAATTAGGAGAAATCCTCTTCTCCAGATGGGTAAATTTATGAAACCCTGTGTGGTACTACCCCATGCTACAAAGTAGTATATTTCCATGGCTATGTGCTAGGTATCATAAATGAAAAACGGATGCATGGAAAAGGACTTTCCCACTTGAACCTTGGAGGAGAAAATGAAGTATGTCAGTTTGTAGGGGATTCTGAGGTCTCCCTTCTGCTATTACAGGGCCAAATTCTGAGACCCTGTTCAAGGACCTCCTCAGACAACAGGTTTGCTGAAGCCAATGGGAGACCTAAGTCTTAGGATAAAATTACTGAAGCAGTGCAGCATTCAACCCTCAGCTGTGTGTGTTAGAAGATATGCTTTGTCCATGTCTCTACAAACCCCTTCAGATGCTTGTTCTTGTAAGGTTGATCCATGTGCACCTCAGTGGTCCTGGGGTAGACAAAAGGTGACCACAAATCACCACCTCTTTAGGTTTTCTTTATCCAAAAGAAATAAAAATGTCCTGAAAGAGAGTGTATGGAGGAAACCTCAGCTGCTTCTTTTTGAAGTCCTAATATTCTGAGGTGAACACGGTCCTCGTATGAACAGCCTTTGTGGAAGACAAGGTAAGCCAGTGATACAAATATTATTGCATTAGAAGCACACACAGAGTGCATCTTCTTGCATTTCTGACCAAGACAGGGAGCATATATTGCTTTTCTACAGGGCACATTTTGGAAACACTTTAGTTCAAGGTCCATTGCTGAATCAATAACAGTCCATGCTAGAGTTTGAATGATTGGGCTCTGCAGCATCTTCAGAGCATGAATATATTATAATAGACAAAGCCCTGACCCATATTCACTCCCTCATGGACCAACTCCCTCTCTCCCCATTCACCCCCACACAGGCCACATGTCCCCTTTCTTCCTCCTCTCCTAACCATTCCTACTGTTTCCCCTGCTATTAGAGATTCCTCTCCCAATGGCTGACTGTCAGCTCTGCCAGACAGCATGTCCAAGCCCTGATGGCTGTTCCTATTTTTTTTTCTCCATGGATCACACTTCTCCAGTGGAGGCAACTAAACTGGCTCCACCCCTTGTTTCCAACAGCTTTTAAAGCCCTCCAGGATTCCCAGCCATAGAAGCAGCTGGTAACAAGAAAAGCTAGTGCCACATGACCAGCCAGCTCCGAGGCAACTTGTACTCCATCCATCACCAGTGGGCAGCAGTTGAGGAACTGCTGTGTTAGGGAGACACTGTTCTCCTAACCCAGCATGGGGGCAGCAGCATCCTTGGGACTGTGACTGTTGGAAATACCCAGACTTAGGCGGGATGGGCGGAATGGTTTTCCTGTTAATTCCGCCCCAATTCCCTCTTGTATCACTGCAACCCTAATGTGCAGCAGTGCTAGGAGGCTCATGTGAGGCTCTGATTACAGCACCAGGGACAGTAAGAAACAAACTTATGGATTTCCAGGGAGAGGAGCAGGAGTCTTACTCTGCTGACTTCCAGAAGTGACCAGGGTGGGAAAGGCGACGGTTCCGCTTTGGCAGTTTCTCCAGCATCTCCATGAGCTTGGTGAAGGTGGGTCTCTCTTCCTGTTCATACGCCCAACAGAAGAGAAGGATGTCCTGCAGCATGTACAGGAAAAGCAATGAAACAACAGAAACAGCCCTCTCCCTCACTTGACTGGCTCTGTCCCTATGCAGACAGAGACCAGCCTGAACCAAATCCCAGGCTCCACCTGCATACTTTGGAGATCAAGAGACACTCACGAGCTGCTTAACTGACAGACTTCAGGTGCTAGTGCAAACTCAGTAGTTCAAACCCCATCTCTAACAACACAGTCTTACAGAAGTGGGGTGTGGGCAGTAGTAGAGATCTCCCAAGGAGGGTATGCTCTTCCAAGCCCTACAGAAACTAGGTAAATGCAGGGAACCTGAGCAGTTGTGTTGCAGTTGGGAGAGGAAAGAATGTATATCATCTTCCTGAGGCTCTCCCCATTACTCCCCCTTAGCTTTAATTGCTTTCTCTTTCTGGTCAAGAAGAACTGGACAGGGCATCAAAAATATGTCAGGCTCGTCTACAGCTGGCCAGAACTCTAGCCCTACCCCTCCTAGGTAGGGCTGTTGGGCCTCCACTGCACCAACAGCAGAGACAGCAGGATGTGAACATCGGCCCCTGGCACAGCAAAGCACTGGGCATTTCCTGTGGCCATCCCTACTATTGTGATTTTTGGTGGATCAACAAATAATTTCTCACTGTCTCACAGTTGAAGCAAATTCACCCCCTCCCCCCCTGCATCAATAGGCCTAAAACTCTCTGGCATCACGTACCGATATTTCTTTGCCCATGCCGATCTGGCTGAGGTTGGGCTTCATCCCTCTGCCCACTTGCCATATTATTGCCTCTGCTGGTTGCGTCTTGAAAGGCCACTCCCGTGCATGCAGCTCATACCAGATAGTGCTGTTGGGAGACAGTAGCACTGGGACTCAGAACATAATGCCATGGATGCACTGTGAGATCAGTCTGAACAGGGGACATGTGTCCACATGATCTCCCTGCACATCCACCCTGAGAGGATAGGCCCTGCAAGGCACTTTCCTTGTTCAATGGTCATGGTACACAAGGAGGCACTTTTCTGAGAATGTACGTTACCCTCCACAATCTCCTCCTCTCCCTCTTATGTAGATATTGCCCTGTATCTAGGGATTTCAAAGCATTTTACAACAATAGATATTATCCCCATTTCACAGATCGGGAAGCTGAGACACCAAGGTCAGTGACCTGACCAAGATCATACAAGTTACTGGCAGACTCCAAATGAAAACTCAGGTTGCCTGACTGCTAGCCCCACATTCCCATTTGTGAGGTATTTTAATCACAGTCTGCTCTTGTTTTGGCTTTGTTATTTGGCCTTCCCCTTCCAGCATATATTTGGCTAGAACCTTAGCTGGTGTAAAATTGGCATAGCTTCCCATTTACACCAGCTGAGAATCTGGCTGCCTAAGAGCAGAATAGGCCTCTCTGATGGGAGGCACAAATATACTGAATAGTGAGCCTGCCGTATCAAGTGGGGGACTCCTGCAGTGCTGCAATAGTAGTTCAACCTGCCGCATGTGGAGAAGCTTAATAGATAATGCAGGGGGTAAATATGCCTTACAGCTGCTGGCTATCTTTTACATTCATGCCACCTGCTCCAGCTGGATTGGGAAGACGGCTCTGCAGAAACAGGAGGGATGAGGACTTGCTTTAGCTTTTACATTTTGCCCCCAGAGAGAATACAACAGACCAGTGGAAGAAATCTGGAGAAAGCTTGTATCAGGGGCACAACTGGAACACAGGTGGTCAGGGTTGACTGTAGAGCAAGGGTGGGTAAAATATGGCTGCCACCAGGCACTTTCATCCAGCTCGTGGTGCCCACCAGTGAATTGTACCCCACCCAGCCCTTCCACCCATGAGAGCGGGAGCGAGGTGCCTACGTACACATATCCCGACCAACATACCCTATTGCACCTTGCTCCCACCCTCACATGCAGAAGGGCCTGGACCAGCCTGAAGCAGCTTCTGGGTGGGGCTGCTGCTGCCACTGCTCCAGCTGCCAGGGGACCTGCTCGGCTTCCTTGGCATCTGGCTCGCTCCAGGCACCAAGGCGGGAAGTGCTGGGGGCGAGGAGCTGCAGTTGGGCAGAAGTGCGGAGCATGGGTCTAGGGCTGGTGACAGCACAGAGTGTGCACCCATGAGGCTCCATGGAGCTTCGGTGGGTAGGGTGTGTGTGTGTGTGAGGGGGGAGGACCCCTATTCCCTCCAAGGTGTGCAGCCCCTGCCAGCAGGGGCGCTCAGGGTGCTCATGCCTGGCGCAGGTGCTGCTGCCCAGCGGTGCGCAGTTCCAGCCAGTGCTGCACGTCACAGTGAGAAGCACAGCCTGGCTGAGCTGTCTCTATCACACAGCACTCTGCGCAGTGCACATGCAGCTCTTGGCACTCATGTCACTGGAGGGAAGCTCCATACGCTGGAGCCAGTTGCCTTCACTGCTTCCTGCTGCACAGCTCCTGGGACTCCACCAGAAGTGGAGGGGAGCCCCAGCCACTGCTCCCCCGTGGAGTCCTGGGATCTGCGTGGCAGGGGATGGGAAAGACAGCTAGCTCCGGAGCGTGGAGCTTCCCTTCAGTGGTACACGAATGCTGGGAGCTGCGCAGAGTGACACATGATAGAGGCGGCCTGGCCTGGCCAGGCTGCGCTCATCGCTGCTATGTGCAGTGCTGGTGGGAGCTACGTGCCACTGGGCAGCAGCGCCTGTGCTGGGCATGAGTGCCCTGAGCACCCCTACCTGCCGCTGCTGTTGCCACCACCACTGACACCTACAGAGGCTGTGCACCATGGGAGGGAGTATGGAGGGGAGGCCTCATTCCCTCCACCTTCCCTAACATCCCACAAATGCCACACACCCACACCCTGCCCCCACAACTCCCCCCAAATATATATCCTCCAACATACCCTATTGCCCCCCATATACAGCCACAACCCCTCACAAACCCCCTCACATCCCCCACACGTCCCATACATAAACACACCCCTCCCACACCCCACCATACACACCCACACCCCACCATACACACACACACACACCCCATACCCCACCATACACACCCGCCACACAATAAACAAGACTAAGACTTTATTTTTGAGTTATTGTACACAAACACAAATCATGAGAAAAATATTTTTTGTAATAAAGTTAAAATATGTTATAGTAGGTGTTTGACTTTTAGCATATGATTTGTTTTGTTTTTTCCTGGTTCCAAGATGGCACCCCCCCCCTCCCAAAAGGAGAATTTCTGGGGGGCAAGGGGAGGGACTTGTGGTGGCAAAGGTCAGGGATTAGGGGCAGGGTTTCTGGTCCCCAGATGGCAAGCAAGGGAAGGGGCAACTGTCAAGGGGAAGGCCTACCCACGTGGCCTTTGAAAGCTCACCAAACCTCATTAAGTGGCCTTCCAGCCGAAATAATTGCCCACCCCTGCTATAGAGGGTCACAACCCTGGGGATCAGAGAGATAGTGAGCCATGTTAGTCTGAAGTCAGACAGAAGGTAAGGCAGGGTAGCACTTTAGAGGCCAACTGTTTCAAAAGAGGCATGAGCGAATCAGTAATAGACAAGGTCAAGGAAGCAAGGGTCCACACTACATTCAGGGAATCAGGAGGTTGAGGTCTGTATAGGACCAGGACCTAGACAGTCACCCTGAGTAGAACTACAAGCCCGGGGGACTCAGCAATAGGAGGCAGGGTTGCACACAAACCTTTACTCAGAGGATCAAAGTAGGCAGCTACATGGGGCTGGGACATGGGAGATCACCAAGCTAAGCCAGGAGTCTGCGGTCAGGGGACAGGGGTCTGAATTATAGTTTGGAGCACATAGGGTTAGGACCTGGCAAGGCGGTCTGGAAGCACTAAGGGTCAGGAACCGTGAACAAGGATGAAGCCAGGAAGCAGGACCCAAGGAACAGGGAGCCAGAACCAGGGAAGCAGGACCTAGGGTACTAGGACCGTACAGGCAGGACCCAGGAATCAGGGGTGAGAATCACGAAACAAAGAACAAGGAGTTGGAAGCCGCGGGCTAGCCAAAGACGCATCTGTTCTGCTGAGTTCTGAAAGAGTTGTTGCTTCTAAGCAGGAGCCACTCCCATACAGACAATGGCCAGCTGGATTTAGTTAAGCTACTGGCAGCCAGACCCTCTTGGTAACCAGAACCAACTGGAGGCAGTTTACCCTGCTGACTGCCCTGACTCCTAACAGTTTGAACTGTTATGCAAGCCCCACCACCCTATTCCTTATTCCTTACTGCAAGGTGTGGAAGAATCCCATCCCAGTCTCTCCCCAGTCTCTTTTAGTAGTTTTTTTTTCCTTTGCCATTGTCCCCTCACCTGTTTGTCAACCTGGTTGCCCTGGGTTATGGCTACTATGTGACCTCAAGCAGGTACAGGGGAAGTGAACCTAGTCTCTATTGTTTTAAGCACTGACCTCATGGCATGGGGGCAGAGGCTTGAGCCATGTCACACCTTTAGGTGACCGTGATACTTTTTAAATTGGTTGGTTGGCATCGAACAACACCTGCCTTTGACCGGTTCTTGAAGGTAAGGTCGGAAAGGCTATTTCAGGGTCCCTCCATCCTGGGGGAGAGAGGAGAGGCATCTTGAAACTCACTGACACACAATGCACTGCCTGCCTCCAGAGGAAGCTCAGTCAGCTTCTGGATGATACTCGTGAGTAACTTACCTGAAACTTATCTAGAAATATAGCTTACTGTAATATAGAAGCATAACAAAAGGCTACTAAGCGGTACTGTTTGCTCTGGGTTATTCTTTGACACTTCTCCACCTGTAGCCTTCACCAAGCCTACCCTCTTTAACCAATAACGCTGTCTGCTATAACAAGCTCAGTGGTACTTGATCTTGCTGGGAGAGGGATTGGGCAAGCCTTTTTTGCTCCCTTTGCTCAGCTGTCTAAGGGAGGCTACTTTCTATGCTTCAGGCTAATAGAAGCACTCTACAATCCCAAGGTCTACAGGGCCTGTGTATCCCAGGTGGCACAGGGCCCAGATAAAGGCCTGAGTCCAGGTGGTGGTAGCGGTACCCCAGGCTTGCGGGTGTGCTCCAAGAAGGGAATTGACCAGAAGTTGGTGTCCCTGGGGAGGCATCTGAAGCCTGGTTTTTGGTGGGGTGCAGTGGGGCGGGTGTCTTGGCACAGGAGCGCCCCCTACTGGCCTGCCACCAGAGTGATCAGCCACCACCAAGGCTAGAGAGGGCAGGGAAGATTCCACATCCCATTTACTTCTTTAGCTCAGGTCCCATGTACTCTGCAATGAGCTGAATCCAGCCCCTGCATCAGTCTGGAACAACCCACTGGGCTTCCTGAAGTAACCAATGAACTCTGCACTGCAAAGAATTTGCATCCCAGGGCCATGCAGCTCATGTTACTGTGCAGGCCTCATTGGGGGTGCTGCTGCTACTGTCTGTTTTGACAGGACATAACTGCGTTATCAGGAAACAGGGGCTATTCTGGCAACTGGGTCATCTTGGGACAGAGTCCAGATGGTGGGAAAGAAACACTTACTGGATCCTCCTGCTAAACAGATCAGGACTTCATAACATTTCAGAGTAAGCAGCCTACTGACATGGTGTTTGGTTTAGGAAGCCCACACCTCCTGGATTTATGTTGAGAGCTCAACTACAAGGTCTGCAGGCATTTTATTTAAATAACATTTTCAACTCTGGCTCAGTTTGACAGAAGACTAAGGAGATTTTAAGACACCTTTGTTTTTTCCTCTCCCCCAGGCAACAAACTGATTCACTCGCCAGCATAGCTTAGAGCAGCCTCAAGGCTGAGCCAAAGTTTACCTGCTGCTTAGGAGTAAAAGATGCTGTTATATCTGTGCACTCTGGCCACACTCCTGATACACCTCCTCTATACTTGGTAGTAGCAGCCAATGTCTTCTCCTCATCCCTATAACTGCAGAAATTTCGACCACTTCCCTCATACTTTTAAGAGACATCAATCTTCTGCTTCAAAAATGCTCTGAGACAGACAGCCTTGTCCATGGCTATTGTTCTACTTCACATTTATAATATTCACCAAGACGTGACTTGAGGGGAAGAAAAAAAAAATATTGTCCATGACAGCAACAATCACTGCACAATGCAAAATACATTCAGGGAGGGGGGAGAGAGAACTACAGCCTCATGCTCTAAATCTCTCAGGTATTAAATGAAAAACAAAAATCTATCAAGTCAAAGGGAGTGCTTCTTGACAGGGTAATGAGAGGTATCAGCCAGCGTGAAAGGAAGATCTAGGCCTTTGAAAATGTGGCCCGTAGTCCCAGAGTGAGTTCCTCTCCAGCGGAAAACACTACCAGCTAAACTGCGGCTAGAGACTTGGAAAACTGTAGCTAAAGACTTGAATTACAAAGTTGTAATGCATCTGTGAGCCACACACTCAGACTGGGTTTCTTACTCCTCCACCAATACTTATGTCTTCTGCTCCCTGAAGAAGATAGCAGCAGGGAGGAGTGGGGAAAGAGCATAAATGCCAGCTTGCCTCTTTCTGCAGCAGCTGCCTGAGCTTCTCGCCAGAGACAATCTCTATCATCACTCCCAAGAAGAAGGCAATAGCAGCCAGATTCCTTCAGCTGCCCTTGTTCCCTGCCACCCTTTCATCTGACTTCATCCTCTAGAAGGTGGAGAAGTAACCTTTCCATGTTAATAAGTGAACTCTTGGGATTATTCTGAAGGTTTCAAAGGGTCAGTCTTCAAGATCTGAACGTTCCTGTTTTGAAATCATGTGTCTTAGGAAGGACTATTTCACTAAGACTTACTAGCTTTGTGGACTATATACAAAGGGGATTTTTGAGGAGGAGCCACTAGTTTCTGCAGCCACTGACCTTTTGCCTTTTATCTCTGCTTACTATAGCATTTGGAATGGACTGAGAATGAAAGCCCAGCAGCACCAGTGACAAAGATTAGAAACTTATTTACATATATTTGGTTCAATACACCCAGTCTAAAAGTAAGCTTTATTTCTAAGTAGGTCTATCTATATGTTTCTAGCATGCCAGTCATAAGCCTAGGACCAGGGCCAAAGCCCCCACTCATGGTAAGTGATTTGGCTCAGAACATTTGGCTCCAAGATATACCCAATATAACCACTGTGGTTAAGTCCTTCCCTAGCCGCCTGAGACAGTTACATTAAGACGTAAACAGACCTCTCTCTTACAACAGCGATGGCTGCTATCAACACATTGGAGGAGATTTGTTGATGGGTTTACTAGGGGTTTGACCTTAAAAGTCTTCCATGCCACCTACCCTCACCCAGGGGCAGGTTAATCAGGGGCCCCCTGGGGCACCAGGGGCAGCATGGCCCAGGCGGGCATCCTGGCTGCAGGCAGCCAGGGCGGGCAGCAAGCGCCTCCTGCCCTCTGGCCAGGCTAGGCCCAGGGGCAGGCAAGGGGCTCCCTGCAGGTGGTGGCGGCTTCCCAGGGACATCTGGTGCCAAGCAGCGCCATACGCGGCCCCATGCCCCACTGTCTGTGGGTGGGCGCCGGCACCAGTGCCACTGCAACAGGAGACAAAAGGACAGCCATGCCCTGCCAGGGCTGGAAGAGGGTGGGCAGACAGCCGGAGGTGGTGCAGAGCCCATGCTCCGCTCCCCCACCACCAAGGCTGGCCCCAGCTCTGGCTCATCCCACGGCACTGGGGCACCGTGGCCGTATAACACCCTCCAGCCATGCCGGGCCAGGGCTGAGCCACCTTCACCTCAGCAGTGCCTGTGTCCCCTGGCTCGCCCCACACCTGCCGAGGAGACAGGGTGTGCCCAGCCACAGCCCCCTGGCAGGCACAGAGGGAACTTGCCCTTACCTGGTGGGGCTCCCCAATTTTCTGTTTGCCCAGGGCCCCAATAAATCTTAATCCACCACTGCTCTCAGCAGTGAGAGTTACATGAGCAGAAAGCCTAAGGGGCAGGACTTCAGATTTGGAGCAACTAAAGGTTTGGCTTAAAGGATCCCATAGGATACGACTAACATAAATACCGATCATTATGGCTGCCCC
>NW_005842238.1:233561-245589 GCF_000455745.1 Alligator sinensis
ACCTTGGTGCATCCCTGCCCCAAGCCCAGCAGCCACCAAGAAGAGGCATTATGTTAACTGGACCCAGTTCGCCTAACATCTGTATAGATTGGGTGATTTAGTGGAGCTATTTTGGCGCTTTTATCTAATAGCTGATTGAATCGGCTATTAGATAAAAGAACCATAAAGCCTTGCTGAAATGCCTGAGCTATACAGACACAGCGGAGCCGGGTCGAAGTAACCACGCTGCTTCTTCCAGTAAAACAGTTTGTTTTTGTGTTTTTTTTACATCTGTCAGCAGCTTATGTGAGATGCTTTGACTAAACAGCACAATATATCAAAAGCTTGATTTTTTTAAACATTGTCCTCCCTCATTTTTTGATGCCTCTGTTTTCAGGCACTAAGCCTGACATGCTCGGTTTTTAGGGTGTTGAGGACCCACAGTTCTGATTGAAACCAGCAGGAAGACCAAATGCTGCACTGCTGTTGACAATTTGGCCCAGGTGTACCGTGCTGGACACCTAAAAACCAACATGCCTCAAATTAGTGAGTTGAACTTACATTCCCACTTTTGCTCTGCAAGGACTGGAAAGCCAGCATGCTGAACTAAGATGGGTCTGGTGTTGTCATATGTGGGTTGTTTCTGGGCTTTCTGTGCACAACATGGATTGCAAACACAAACAAGCTCCCTTCTCTGAGCTCAGGTACTGAATCTCACACGGGGGAAGATAGTGTCTAACACAGAAGCAGGCAATTATTTCAGGTGGAGGGCCACTTACTGAGTTTTGGCAAGCCATCGAGGGCCGCATGACAGGGCAGATAAATACTTATTTTCTAAATTTTTAGGGGCCCTGTGGGCCATATAGAATGGCCTGGTGGGCTGAATTTTGCCCACAGGCTGCATTTTGCCCACCGCTGGTCAAACAGGCAGCTGCACTCCCTGCAGCTTCGCTGAGAGTCGATGCTGATGGTCAGGGATTCATGTGTTATGACTCCAGTGATGCAAAGTAGTTTTCAGATCCGATGCTCACAACTCCCCACCTTCCTGAACAGGCAGACCATCCACCTTCCAGGGAGAATTTTCAGGGGGACTTTTCTGCCAACTCATATTCCCGAGTTTTCTTTTCACCTCCTGGATATACCTTCCAGTTGCCTTTGTTATTTTGATGGCTACAGCCAACTTTAATTAATTTGTATTTTGTAGCTCAATTATTCCTTTCACTATATAAGGCTGAACATATATGATATGATAATTACCAATGAGGAGCTGATGGGAACCCTTTGGTTTTTGACACTTGACTTTGCTAAGTTGACTGATTTCATTCCTTATTTTTCCTCCTCTTTAATTAAGAACTTCTGCTAACCAAGGTCTTAATTACATTTTTATTCAGCTTGCTTCTCCATAAAACTTTTTCTACACCATGTTCTTTTCCAAGTGATTAAGGTCTAGATCCTGAGCTACACAGCAAAGAACTTATATCACTGGGCAGCCCTTAGGTCAACCTTATGTGGCCCCAAAGAAGAGCTCTAGAGAGAAACGATACAGCACTAACATAACAGTGCCTGTACTACCCCATTCCCAATAGCCTAGGGAAAGGGGGCCACGATCGTGCTTTTCATAAATCCTGGTAGTCTCTTACTGCATGTCAGTCAATTCTTTGCAGACCAACAAAAACTTCTAATGAACTAGAAACTGAGCAAAACCCAAAGCTTCTCCTGGCATCAGCTGTCAAGCTCCAATGAAAACAATAAGACGATAACAGTTGACCCCATCTGAAGATCTGTATTTTGATGTTCACCAAATGGAGGACTGGTGCTACCCTCCATTATGGTGGGCAGAAGGGAGCAGAAAGGGGAGAGAAAGTTATAAGGTTGGGAGCAGTTGCCTTCACGAGGCCTGAGAACACATTCGCTTGCTGCCACTTTTTGCCCTTGCAAAAGATTGGATCCCAAAACCCACAGGGGAAAGAATGTGTAAGTCAGATATTAGCTGCAGTTAATCAGGAAATGTTGACCAAAGTCAATATACACCACGCTGAAGAACCAGCCCGGCATGTCCAAGCTTCCCAGAGGATATTACAAGTCAGGAAAAACCAAACTTGAAAACTTTCTAATGAAACTGGCTATCACTTTAAGCAAGCTTCCCCAATAAAAATGTTAAGCCCTAGCAAATGGCTTTCGCTTAGCTTGATAAGATCCTTCATTAATATATTTTTTGGTGTTAAATTATACTAAAATCAGCCTGGTTTAATTACTGTATTTTTTGATGGAAATATCTCATCAGATAATGGCTTTGCAGAAACTAATCACCACACACTGCAGTCCTTAAAATGTCCATCAATACAGCATGCAAGAAAATTAATCCAGCAGATAAAACCTATAGCCCTCTGTCTGCCTCAAGAAAGATTTTATCGTAGGAATGATTGGGCCCCTGTCATTAAGGATGTTTCCTTTTAGATAAATAGCATGAATGATTAACTGGTTCACTAAGCACACATACTGGAGGAAATCCATCATTTATTGTGTTCTCAGATACTCAAGTGTTCCCTTCTCCTAAGACTCCCAGTTTTACAGCAAACTTGTAATAATTTTAAATCATTCTAAACAATCTAGCGCTGAAGACAACATCTTGGAGAACTTCAAGATGTAGACTTTTTATGGGCTCTCATGTCCTGCTCAACACACACAGTCAACCTAGCTTCCAAAGTATTTAAGGGAGCCCAAACCAAAATCCAGAGCAAAAGGTGTATCTAGTTTCTCAGAATTGGTGTCAGTCTGTACCAGAAAATCCAGAATTTGGGTTATGAATTAGAATTTGCCCAAGGAAGAAGGACAGTGTTCAGACTAGAAGTTTCAATTCTGTGCCTTAGAGACAAGGGTCAGCCTTGGAAATCGAGTCCAGTTGATAAAACAGTATGGAAGCATCTCTAATTTATGAGACTGCTTTGGCATTCCTTTCAGCATTTCAGCTAGCGTGGGGGCGTCTCATCTCTCGCACCACACAGTGGCAAGGGAGGGAGAATCCTTCTGACTGACGGACGCCCAGGATTCCGGGTAAATGGCACTGCGATCCAAAGGGAACAGCAGAGGCAACAGTCCTCTGCACCTCTTCCAACCCGGAGGTGATAGCAAGGGTTGTCCATGCAGTTAGCAGACAGACTCACTGACCCAATCCAGCTATTCTCCCAGCTTTTCCCCAAGATCTAGATCCATGCTCCCAGGCAGAGAACTGCCAAGGTGTGGGCTCCCTGGCCCACAGGAATCTGCAAGCTTTGCTGCACTGCAGGATCATTTCACAGACAAGTAGGTGCCCCCCACAGTGAGGAATTCCCGGCAGCCCAGCACACTTGTTTCACTTAGTTCCACATAATTAATGTCAGTGTGGGAGGCCAGCTGAGTTATTTAACTCCTGCTGCCATAAAATAAATTCCTTTGGTTCTATTTCCATTTCCTCTCTTCACCCTAGACAGTCACAGCCACACCAGAGCACAGCAGAGTCCAGCTACCCTGCTGGCTTTTCCACAGGCAGAAATACCACCCCCAGCCCACCACACTCAACCGGACTTACCCAAGTGCAAAAACATCTGAGTGCTTGGAGAAGGGCAGCTTGTCCTCTTCCGTATCAGGCGAGAGCTGGCGGATGATTTCTGGGGCCAGGTGGCACAGCCAGCCATTCTGGATCCGCAGTTTATTCTCCCTCCTGAGAAGACAAAGAATTAAGAGCAAACGTGTTACTGAGATGCCATTTCAACTTTGCTTCCAGTGACTATATATCACTGGCTTAAGGTTACAAGGCCTCGCTTCGTCTCTTCAGGGCAGAGTCCTGAACCTTGGGGTCTATGCTGTGGTTATTTCAGGGCAGAATTTAAACAGGATTTTAATCCTATTTAAACAAATAACAGGTGGAGACAAAATTATTGGCTTCCCTTTTGTCCCTATTAGTTGTTGGGCTACAGCGCAAAGCTCTAGATATGAGGCACAGGTCAAACTGTTCATGGAATGGTCCCGCAGTGGAAGTGACAGGGAGATTAACTTCTGTCCTGACTGAACTGTATCAGGAAAGCAGTGTGAACAAAACTTGCACAGTAGCTGCCCTTTTTTCTCCCAGTGCTACCTGATCTTTACTTTAACCAACATACTGAAATTTCACATGAGAGGGATGGCTAAAACTTTATCTAGTGACAATCTGTATTGGGAATTGCCACATGGTTCTGCACCTTGGGCATTAACAGCAATAGGATCAGGCCCTGCAACAGAAGGAAGAATAGGGGCAAAAAGAATAAAAGGCTAGATGCTCATCTGTTGCGCTGGTGCAATTCTAGAGTCACTCCACCAACTTCAGTAAATGGCCTGAAAATTTGCATTGATGTCATGGAAGACTCTGCCCAGCACATGCTAGATCCATGAGAAAGAAAAAAAGATACCCTGGGGTTTCAGGCAACTGTTCTGCCAATGCTGACAAATAATATAGTAGTCAGAGACAAAAGAAAGAACAGTTTGACCAAATAGTTTTCCTCTCCCCATGTATCCAAAGAGCTTTGTACAGAGGGACACAAGAAACACAAGCAAAACGCAGAAAAGACTTTTCTGTGCCTCCTCTATGGAGTAATAAGGCACTGTATTACAAAATGGAAATCTGTAGGCAGCCTAAATGGAGCAGAACTGTCCAGAGAAAGAAGGGAATCAAGGAAATAAGTTCTATTATATGTGAAAAGTGGGGAGAGAAGGAAGGAGTCTGGGGTGATATGTTTGGTTTTATTAGCAGGAGGAAAACCAGTGGAAATGTGGGACCACTGCTCAATGCATCTGGACATCTGATCACCGACACCAAGGAGAAAACTGAACTCCTGAATGAGTACTGCGCATCTGTATTCCCCACCAGTCTAAGAGGGATAGCCTGCTGAATGCAAATATGACACAGAATAGTCACAGTAGGGACGATGACCTAACAACAGTCAATATAGCGCTGGTGAAAGAACAGCTAGATAGGCTGGATATCTATAAGTCAGCAGGACCAGATGAACTCCATCAGAGAGTGCTGAACATACTAGTTCAAGGGTTTTCAACCTTTTTTAACAAGTCTACCCCTTCTGTCTCAAAGTTTCAGCTCATGTACTCCTTTATATTAAAATGATTGGGGGGGGCTGAGCATGTGCATGCATGCATGTGTCCCCCCAACAGCACCTCCAGCAGGTAAGTCTGGAGGAGGGGAAAGGGCTGGGGTGGGGGGCAGCAAATTGAGGCCCCTATGGTGAGGGAGGGAGTGGGACACAGACAGCAGCAGGGGCTGGGGTGAATGGGGCCCCGGCTGGATTGGGTTGTGGGACAATTGGAGCCTGGGTGGCTCATCCAGGGGCACGGGGGGGGGGGGGGCCCCCTGCCACTGCATGCACCCCAATAGAGGCCTGGGCCCCCCAATCTGTGTGCAGGGTGGAGGCAGCTGCCGCTGCATGCTGGGATTTGCATGCTGCTGCATCTGCCCTGGGAGTAGTATGACGCCATGTGCATCCTGCAGCTGGGCGGGCAGGGGGTGCAGTGCAGCCCAGCAGTGGCAGGCATGTGGCATTGTGCCGCTCCCAGGGCAGCTGCAACAGTGCACAAATCCCACTACGCAGTGGCAGCCATCTCCGCCCTGTACACATATTGGTGGGGCATAAGCCCCGGGCCTCCCCTGGGGTGTGCGCAGTGGCAGGAGCCCCCCCTTCCTCCCCCGCATATGCCTATGACCTTTTTGAGCACCCCAGAGGTACATGTACCTGTGCTTGACAACCAGTGAACTAGCTGAAGTCATTGCAGGACCTCCGGTAAACCTCTTTGAGAATTCCTGGTGCTCAGGAGAGGTCCCAGAAGACTGGAATACTGTGCCCATCTTCTAGAAGGGAAGGAGAGAGGACCCAGGGAATTACAGCCTGACCTCAACCCCAGGAAAAATCCTCAAAAAATTTCTCAAGGAGTCCATATGCGATAAGCTAGTAGAAGGCAAACTTCTGAATAACAGCCAGCACGGTTTTGTCATGGGTAGGTCATGTCTGACTAGCCTTATCTCTTTTTACGACCAAGTTACTCACCACCTGGATAAGGGAGATGAGGTCGACATTATTTACTTGGACTTTAGGAAGGCCTTTGATTTGGTGTCCCATGAGACTCTCAAGGTAAAACTAAGGTACTATGGGCCCAACAACTCAAGGGTCAGATGGGTAAGAAACTGGTTGCAGGGTTGTACCCAGAGAGTACTAATAGATGGATCTGTGTCAACCTGATGGAAGGCAGCCAGCGGGGTCCCTCAGGGTTCGGTACTTGGACCGGTGCTTTTCAGCATCTTCATCAACGATCTGGATGTGGGGGTGAAAAGCACACTGACCAAGTTCACCGATGACACTAAGCTCTGGGAAGTATAGCCACGCATCAGGGTAGGCTGACGATCCAGGCAGACCTAGACAGATTAGTTAGATGGATGGACCAGAACTAGATGCTGTTCAACACTGAGAAGTGTAAAGTGCTCCATCTGGGGAGGAAAAATTTGTAACAAACTTACAGGCTCAGTGGTGCTATGCTAGCGAGCATCATGTCTGAAAGGGACCTGGGGGTCATAATTGACCATAAAACGAATATGAACCACCAGTGTGATGCTACAGTTAGCAGAGCAAACGATACTCTGGCACACATCAACCAATGTACCTCAAGCAAAACTAAGGAAGCTATTCTCCCACTCGGCATTGGTGAAGCTGCAGCTGGAGTACTGCATCCACTTCTGGGTGCCACACTTCAAGAAGGATGTGGAGAAGCTTGAGAGAGTCCAGAGAAGAGCCACTCGTATGATTAGAGGCCTGAAGAGCAAGCCATACGAGGAAAGGCTGACAGATACAGGACTGTTCAGCCTAGAAAAGAGAAGACTTCAGGGGGATTTGGTGGCAGTTTACAAATATATTAGGGGAGAGCAGCAGGGGCGAGGCGAACAACTATTCACCAAAGCGCCCCAGGAGAAAACTAGGAGCAATGGTCATAAACTCCTACAAGAAAGTTTCAGACTGGCTATAAGGAAAAACTTCACGGTTCATGTGACCAGACTATAGAACAGACTCCCAACAGGGGTGGTGCAAGCACCTACCCTGGAGATCTTCAAAAGGAGACTGGACACACACCATGCTGGGGTTATTTGACCCCAGCAGTCTTTCTTGCCCAGAGTTGGGGGGCTGGACCTAATGATCACACGAGGTCCCTTCCAGCCCTAAACTTCTGTGAATCTGTGAACAATGTAGATAGAATATAACATAGGCATGTATTATTGAGATTTTGAAAACCAAGCAGGGAGCTGGGTGTATAACACATTCCTTTCAATGGAAGTCATACAGCTACATTTTTGAATTGCCTTAGAAAAATCTCTGAATATGATTCTGCACATATGTATGTGAGAGTGCCGGGATATATGTGGTCATTCAATAATGCAGTCCACTAAGCTGGATGTAATTATAAGCATCTCTTTTACCCTTTGCTTCCCTTAGCCTTATCCCTGCAAATATTTTTATATTCTTCACACTATGGGGAATAACCTTTCAGTTCCTTCCCACTGAAATGAGGGTTCAAGGTTTGCTGTTTCAGCACCTTGGGAAAAATAATTTGCCCCTAACATATGTTTTTATCAGGAGTTCTCAAAGCACTTCACAACTAGGCAGAGGAGCTGCACCGTTCAGGCCATTCTACAAATGGGGAAAATAAAGCACAGTCCTGTTAAGAACCGACTTGTGCCAGGTGCTTGGCACAATCAGTAAAAGAACCCTGATGACAACCAATAATGCATTGCCGTAATATGAACTGTAATAACAGTGAAGTGCCATGCCTGAGGTCAGACAGAAAGGCAGGAGCACAGAAGGAAACAGAACTTCCAAGTCTAGTCAGAAGCATCTAGTTCCAGTTATCCATCAGTTCATGCAAGGTCCCGTTCATGGCTATTGTGATCCACTGGGTCTCTGAATTCTTGTATCTTCTACCCAAGAATAACCTTTATGTCACTGGCCTGGCCTGAAAGGACATTTCTTAATCCATGCTGGCACCAGGAGAGAATGCTGAGCTCCCCAGCCTTGCATAGCGCTCAGATGATTAGCATCCATCAGCCAAAGCACAGCAAAGGGCACAATTTTGGACCCAGTGCGCAACCTTCTCCCTCACAAGAGTCCTGTTTATTGAAAACAGATGCCACATTAAATTGAGCAGTACTCCCCAGGGAAGCCATCTGACAGCAATTAAACAACTGTCAGTTAATAAACTGAACTCAGGTCAGCACTAGTGAGCAGTGGGGCCTGCAAAAAGCACCAACTGTCTGCTCTGCAAATGCATCTCAATCAAGTCAGGCACCTGGCCTGAGAGCTCAGCAACTGCACCCTGAGCTCCCCTGGAGGCATGAAGGGACCCTGTTTCTTCTGAGCTCAGCTCCTGGATTGCTCTGCTTTCTGGTGCTGGGGGCATCAGGTGTGACGTTGCACTGATGAGGCTCACAAGCCAGAGACAAAGACAGCATTTAGACTGCTGTTACAGTTATCCCATCTTGTTGACAAATAGTTTGGAAGAGGGCTCACTCCTTTCCCCTAGGAGCAAGCTTTATGTTGTCATATTGCCTGGTCTGTCTTCTGGTGGGACCTCAGACATTCCAGATAGATTACCAGTGTTGTGTTAGGACACCATCATTAACCAGTCCTCACCCTGGCTTAGAGCCAGCATCCACCTTGATTAATAAAACAGAATGCAGAAATAGTGAAGATCAATTTCTATTTTCAGACACAAAAAATGAAATTCCTGTTTCTTTATAGGAGAACACAAAAGAACAATATCTAAAGAAGCCTTCTAAATCTATTTGATGCAGCCCCCCTGGGCCCTTCTCCCCCTGCTTCAGGCACCCATGTAATCAAGGCAGGGTTTGGCCCATAGAAGTGAGTAGAAGCAGTGTTCATGTTCTAAATAACGATTCCTCTCTCCAAAACAATGAGCCCCCCGCTTCCATGGATGGGCTGCTGCCTGGATTACTTTTGGCTATGAGACCCTTGATTTACAGAATCTGGATGCCTACACATTTTAAGGGCAATCCCCATAGAATCAACTAAAGCCACTTTCTGTCTGGCCCCACAGATCAATCCTCGACTTTCCTGCATTATCGCACTGTTTAGCTAGCTCACCACCCATTCCAACTCTACCAGCTCCACCCATGCCACTCCAGTCAGTCTTCACAGGCCACACTTCCACCTTTCTATCCTAGAAGCCACACACAATTCACGCACACCATTTCCCCAGAGCACTCAGCCGATGTTGCTTGTAAATTGGCTGCCCACGAAGGATGGCCCATCCTCTCTCTAATTCTACTTGTCATGTCATACTTCATTATAATTAGCTGCCCCAGTAAATGTATTTGCCAATCTTCTCACTGACATTACTATTAATCCTGAGCCGCTTCCCTGGTCAACCCATAGCCCATGAATTTCACTTCATCTTTAATCCTGCCTCCCTGCTCCTCAGCTCATCTAGCAGTCATTTCCTTTATCTACTCAAGGTCTCTTCAAATCAATACAAATATATTACAATCATTTAGCAAAGGAAAGTAGCAAGTAGGTTTTCTTCCCCCTTTCACCTTCCAAGTTGGAGCCTAAGCAGGTATCACTGACACTTGAACATTTCTCAATAAAGTAACACTGCTCTCTACTTGAACCTTGCTTCCCAAGTCCCACTGTAGCTGCCCAAGGAGTGCAAAGGTCTCCCCTCCACGAAGACAGATGTGTGTTCATAAGAGGAACAGCCCGCACTCCCTTCCCCAAGGCAGCATGGGGTAGCAAGTCAGTATTACATAGTTAACCTGCTCTGACAGCTACTGCAGTAAAAGCTATCTTGATGGAACAGTACTTCCCCAGGCTGTAGTGTGTTGTCTAAAAGGCAGAAAGTGGCTGGTATGACTGATGGAACGACTATTATGTGAGGTGACTTTCAACACCTCTGTTTCTTCTCTGATGTTTGCTGGTCTCCAAGGGGGAAGGGACAGTTCTACATCACAACACCATGATCCAAGCCTATTCTATAAGGAGCATAAAACAAAAGGATTTCCCACTGAGTTCAAGGAAAATTCAAATCCAGATAGAAACTTTTCATTTGGGCTCAGTTCTAACTTACCTCTTTCTCTCATCTCCTCTTACTCCACTCTTAGGCCAAAACCAGTGAAGAATTACAAACTCCCAAAGCAAATACTGTCTGCTTAGATCCTTCTTGCTATTCAAGAAGTTAATGTGCTTTTGTGTGGCGGTATATATGCAATATACACATGGTCTCTCACAGTAGGGCTGCTTTTGCCATTCCTGTTCTAGTCTCTATCTGGATTAATTTGTGCAACAGCGCAAGAAAAGTTAGTCATTTATTTAGAAAAGTTCTATTTTTACCAGAAAACTCATCATTGTTACCAGACTATGTAAGCCTGTGTGAGGCCAGCTGTGCTTTTGAAGTGTGATTCTGACCTCACCTATGCTAAGAGAAGCTTCCCTAAAGTCAAAGGAGTATGCAATGGTGTCAACGAGACTTGAATCCAGCCTTCTCTCTGTGTGGCTTTCTCAAAAAGCTCCCTCAGGCAGATAGTAAGAAAAACCATCAAAGATGTAGGTCTATTAGAAATCTGAACCCCAACACAGTATATGAAGGGACAGTGCTGCAAATTCAGGACCATGCAAGGAGTTTATTCAGCTGATTAAGTTCCCGTCCTCACTCCAAAAGCCTGGCAGGTTTGCTTCATTTCAGCTGCGTAGGAGCGTGCCATGGCAATCAATAGCACTGGCGATGCTGAGATGCTTCTGAGCTCCAGGAGTCAGAGGTGAGAGTGCTCCAGTATGGAAGGGAGGCTTTCAACTCCCACCAGCGGGCTTTGATTTTCTTCACTGGTCCGTGTGCACAGCTCTTAATTACAAGCTGCTGTTAAGCACTGAGGTCAATTAAAAACCTACGGAAGTAGCTCCCACTCTGAGTTTGAGTTCATGGCTCTCCTCTGCTGATAGGCAAAGAGGGAGAGAGGAACAGACAACAGTGCAAGGAGTACTCGGTGCACAAGCATGCAGCCCTCTGAGAAGCAAAAGCCTTGCAAGATGAGAGTACCAGCTTCCTACATGGAGTAGTGTGTGAGCTCTAGAAAGGTCCCTTCTCTTAGGGACTGCCTGCCCCTCTTGTTTACTCTCTACCTCTCCTCCTTAGACCAAAGACTTTGACCAAATCATGCAATACAAGGGTGGGATTTAGTTGTGAAATTCTGCTCTGGGGCCACATTCAGACTATTCTGATGTTCAGGTGCATTCAAGCCTGGGTTTTTAGTTTTAGGAGACTTCTGGTAAACAGGGTTGAATTCAGGGCTTTAATAAAATCGCAAACTTAATGATTATGGGATTCTTGCCAAAAGCTTTGCCTAGCTTTGTAAATAACCTGGCCATTTTGATTAAAGTGAATGAGCATTATTGATTCAGACTTTGGCAAAGCTCATGGACTCAAATAAAAAAGAAAAGAAAAGAAAAAAAAAGAAAAGAAAACTAAGTCAAAAAGAGCAGGAGAGCTTTGAAAACTTCACAGCTCCCCAGCCCCTTTCCTAATTACAGAGCAGTCCTACTCACTGCAACCATATTTTGTCAAGGAAAAATAAATAAAAATTCCCTCCTAGACTAAGACTTTTCATACCAAAGTCACTCCAGAGCTGATGATCATATTAAACCTATTATTCAGCTAGGCCTGGGCCCTTTTGAATGCACCTATGCTGTCAATGCATTGTGTCTGATGTTCTTGCCAACTCAGGACTGGTCTTTGCAAGAATAGGTGGATTCCTCCTTCATGTTACTAACACATGATGGCTGACACCAGAGAAGACTGCAAGAAGACAAGGCAGTTTGGAGTTTCACACGTATTATCAAGTGGAGATAAACCCAAAAGTTTTTACCCTGATCTGCTAAGACATGTGAAAAAGCTACAAATGGGCTTGTCTTGCTGACGTCTTTACCTGCTGTTAGTTAACTTATCACTGGGTAAGAACACATCTTGTTTTCCT
>NW_005842238.1:245620-254727 GCF_000455745.1 Alligator sinensis
GCACCTGCCACTGTATGCACTCAAGGCTGATCTGTGCCAATGCATCAAGTACTGACCATGTACAAATTGTCTGCATACTCTGAAGATGCTCAACCTGCAATATTTATAAAGACAAATCCCTGGTTCCTCTGCACAGCTCTTGGCAATATTGGGGGCTTAATTTGGTTCAATATAGGTCTCAGTAAAGGGGCAATTATATAGTACAAGCTGTGATACAGTGTTAGAAGTGCAAAACTTAAGAGAAGCTTATAGGATTAACCTCTTGTACCACATGTGGAAAGAATGGAAAAGGGAATGCGAGGCCATTTTGAGAACCCTGAGGAACTGATCAAGTCCATTTGCCACTATAATTCCTAACAGAATTCAAATGGAAAAATAAAAGAAGTTGGTGAGTGGCAGCTGCCATCAGCTCCTTTCCTTACTCATACATGAGCTGCAATCACAGCAAGCCTCAAGGGCTTGTACATGATCATGAGTAAAAAGGTCAATCAGGAAAGCCCACTCCCCTCATGCAGGATGAATCTGTCTGAAGCCAAGATAAAAAGAGAAATCAGATCACCGCACATGTTCCACTTTAGAAAACTGCAGTGGAATAGAGCTTCAAAATTGTATTTTTTTCATACCTTTGAAAATGGAGAATTAGTTCAGACCTTAAGGATTGCATGTCAAAGCAAGGCAAAACCTGGAAACTAAACAATGCTGGAAAGTCACTGAGGTAGGGGTCTTGCCATTGCCTGCATGTATATAGGACAATGCTTGCTGTTCTTGACCCTCACATTACAGGAGTGCTTGGAGGCCAGCTGAGTGAGGGCCTCATTACATTTATTTGCTATACAAACTTATAGTAGATGACAGTCCTTCCTCAAGTCCTGAGCTCCTTCTCCATCTCTCATCACTCCCACTTGCTTTGTTTGCCTGCTGTGTTCTGTTGTAATAAGTGATGCTGTAAACTCTTTGGATTCCCTTCACTGGAGCCCTTGTGATCTATAATACAAACCATGGCCACCCTAGTATGGGGAAATAAGAAGTCTTCGTTCAAGCAAGATGCTCTTCATTCAACCATTTTACAGCAACTGGAAGGAGCCCAGATAGCATTGCTAATTACTTCTCCTGTTCCTTTCTACTCTCTCAAAATACCACCCTCAGCAGAAGAAACCTGCAATTTATGCTACCAAATAAAAAACAACAACAACAAATACAAGGGAAGATGGGTTTTGATAGGAACATTAGCAGAGCCCTGCTAACAGCAAACACAATAGGGCATTCAACCAGCAACAATCGCCTAGCACAGGGGCCTCTACGAGCCTTGAGTCATGCAGAGAGTGGGGGTGGTTTCTATGATGGGGTACTTTAAAAATATACAGGTAGGAGCGACCTCAGGGCACATACAACAATTTCATTTCCAAGTGCAGGGTAAGTCCTGTTAGGTAGAGAGAATTTGTTATCCTCAGTCTTTGAAATGTGGGAGGGCCTGCAAAGGAATAAGAAAGTGTTTCCTTCCCATAAGCAGTTGCTGAACTTTGCATCAAAGGCCTTGCCCATCCCTGTAGGCTTGTCTAATCCTCTGAAATGAAATTATCCAACCTCACTGAAACCAGGGAGTGTATGAGCTTACAAGGCACATTGAGTTTGACTGGAATAAATGACACGATGGCTATGTCTACATCATCAAAGGAATGCCCAATGAAGCTCCTCAGAGAAGCGTGGAACATTTGCTCCACATGCTACTCCTGCATGGGATGGAACGTAGCCAATGTACGGCTCTGTGAGGAGCATATTCTAACATACTAAGGAAGTTGAATATGTAATTAGTGATAATATGTTTGATTATATTCTTAGTTATAAGTGCGTACCAAGCTTCCAGGAATCCACGGCTGAACTGAAAAGAAAAATGATGGAAAGAGCTAAGTAGTAGACAAAGGAAGGGGACTACTATGAGTATGTTAGTATAAGAAGAAAGGTGGAGATGGTAGGAAGAAAATTGGAATGCCAACCACTGGGCTCCAGTATGTCTAGAAAAACCCACTAAGAATGGACTATGGGTAAACAAGGAATGCAGGTGTTGCTTTTGGGGAAAAACTAGATAGGCATGTAGGTAGATCTGATCTTTTTTTTTGGAAAATGAGAACTGCAGAAGAAAATAACATAGTGAGAAATCTACAGACAGAAAATGGCAAGAGAAAGAAATTCTTTGCTCCTATTAGTTGGATCTGTTGGAGGCAGATGTCTCTCTCGCTGACCCAGTTGTAAGTATTCTGATCAAATACTTTTACTACTGTAACTGTAAGGTCCTTCAGTGATACAGGCATTCTTCCCTCCCCACACACTCATCGATCTAGGTGTGGTACTGAATGGCCCTGGGGCCATCTCTCAGAGAATCACTGACATCTTTAGAAATTGTTTGTTCACTGCCTACAGGGTCAGGAGTCCTAAGTCTGTCTTGTTTTTATGTGGGTCCTTCAACCCCAGGAAGATACATATACAAGAGCTGTCACATTGCTCCTGGGACCTAAAGGTGACCTATACATGTGCTCCAGGGTATGTGGGTGGGGAGGGGCAGGGGGCATTTTAATTAGAGTGGTACTCAAGAGCCACTCTAATTAAAATGCCTGAGCATCTTGTATGTTCAGCATCCTGCATTTCAAAATGGCAGTGGGGGCACTTTACCCAAAGCTCGTTCAATGATCATTAGTTAAAGCATCCCCACCATCATTTTGAAATGCAGGATGCTGAATACATGAGATGCATGCTGAATCCATGAGGGAGTAAGAAGAAGGCACCAGGTAACGTGGGGTCCCTACAGGACAGGCGCGGCAATCTGGCAACTGCAGCAGAGGAAAAAGCTGATCTCTTCAATAAGTTCTTTGCCTCCATATATCTGAGCAGGGACAGGGACAATCTGCCATGCCTAGGGTCAGAGACAATCTAGATAGGAAACTCTTGGAGGGGCTGCACATGTATAAATCAGCAGGTCCGGATGCTCTTCATCCCAAAGTACTGAGGGAATTGGCGGGGGTCATAGCAGGGCCCCTGGCACGGCTGTACAAGCGCTCATGGGGCTCTGGCCAGGTCCCAGAGGACTAGAAAAGGGCCAAAGTGGTCCTCATTTACAAGAAGGGGAGAAAGGAGGACTTTCTTGGGTAACTATAAGTCAGTCAGTTTCACCTTGGTCCTTGGAAAGACCTTTGAGAAAATTATCAAGGAATACATCTGCAGGGGCCCAGCATGGGAGGTAATGCTCAGGGGCAACTAACACGGGTTCACTGCAGGCAGATCCTGCCTGACTAACCTGGTTTTCGTTTATGACCAGGTCACAAAGTCCTTGGATGCGGGCGCTGAGGTGGCTGTCGTCTACCTGGACTTCAAGAAAGCCTTTGACACTGTTTCTCATCCCATGCTCATAAAAAAAAAACAACTAGGTGACTGCAGCATTGATGCCTACACAGTCAGGTGGGTGGCAAACTGGCTCGATGGTCACATCCAGAGAGTGGTGGTAGACAGGTCATTTTCAACCTGGAGGGATGTGGGCAGTGGAATTCCCCAGGGCTCGATCCTCGGGCCTGTGCTATTCAACATCTTTATCAGCGACTTAAGAGGTGGGCGTGGAAAGCACGCTGTCCAAATTTGCTTATGACACAAAGATGTCGGGAGAAGCGGGTGCACTGGAGGGGAGGGACCGAATCCAACTAGATCTGGACAGGTTACAGAGGTGGGCGGATGAGAACAGGATGGAATTCAATGCAGACATGTGCAAGGTGCTGCATCTAGAGAGAAGGAACCTGCAACACACCTAAAGGCCGGGGAACACCCTTCTCAACAACACAGTGGCTGAAATGGATCTTGGAGTCATTGTTGACTCCACAATGGACAAGAGCTGCCAATGCAAGGAAGCCGTCAGAAAGGCTAACTGCACCTTGTCGTGCATCTACAGATGCATCACAAGCAGGTCCAAGGAGGTGATCCTCCCCCTCTATGCAGCGCTGGTCATGCCACAGTTGGGAGTACTGCGTCCAGTTCTGGGCGCCGCACTTCAAGAGTTATGTGGCTAACCTTGAGAGGGTCCAGAGGAGGCCCACTCACATGGTCAGGGGGGAGCAGGCCAAGCCCTACGAAGATAGACTAAAGGGCCTGAATCTATTCAGGCTCCACAAGAGAAGACTGAGAGGGGATCTGGTGGCTGTCCATAAACTCACCAGGGGGGGATCAGCGGAAAATAGGTAAGGCTCTGTTCCCCCAGGCACCCCCTGGGATAACAAGGAATAACAGCCACAAATTGAGTGAGAGTAGGTTCAGGCTTGATATCAGGAGGCATTACTTGACAGTTAGGGCTGCCAGGCTCTGGAATGGGCTCCCAAGGGAGGTGGTGCTCTCTCCTACCTTGGGGGTCTTCAAGAGGAGGTTGGATAGATATCTGGCTGGGGTATTACGACCCCAGCACTTGTTCCTGCCCAGGGCAGGGGGTCAGACTTGATGATCTGTTCAGGTCCCTTCCAACCCTAGAAACTATGAAACTATGACACTATGCTGCAGCATGCTGGAGTGTTCTCATTAAAATGCTCCAGCAGATTTGATTAATTGAGTCTGCTCCAATGCGTTCTAATCAGAACACATTGTGGGACACTTGTATAGGCACTCTAAGGCATCAGCCAATCAGGCAGGAGAAGAAAAACACCTAGTAAAATAATAAGATTCAGCATTCTTTAGATAAAACTAAGAGGTGGATGATGCTTCATATATATTTTTAACTGTGTGAAACAGCCTTTTGTATGAGTAGTCAAAGCAACATTTGAATCCAAAACTTTCAGTTCAACATGAAAGAATTCTATCACTTCAGTCAGATTACAACATTTTTTTGCATACCACCCCTTCCCTCTCCCCCCATGTAAGACACACACCTTGTTTTGGGAAGGTAGAATGAAGAACAAAGATTTTTCCAGTGTCTTCCCTGCCACAGCATGGGCTCACCATGCCTGAATTCAGGAGGGGCTTCTGGCTACTCAGCCACAGGCTGCTGCTGATCTGCCAGTGGCTGCAACAGGGTTAAAACTAGTTTTGCAGTTGGAAGGAGAGGGTGAATGACACTGAGGACTAGATTCCACCCCTCCTACATGCAGCTGAGAAGGGAGCACAGACCCTGAAAGCCATTCTAGCATCCCCAAGCCTCCATTCTGGTACAGAAATCAGCTCTCTCACTTAACACACACTCCAATTTTAGAGGGAAGAATGTGCTTGGTATGCAAGTATATATATAGTAGTCACTGGCAATGGTACACTCTTATCTTGGAGCATAGTAATTCCCAGATTCCCAGAAGGTAGTCCATGAGGATCTACCAGAAGGTAGTCTACCAGATTCCCAGAAGGTAGTTGTGAGGTTCTTCCCAGAAGGTAGTCTGTGAGGTCCACAGATCAAGCTAGAGGCCACTCCAACTTTTCAAAAAGAAGTTGGGTGATAAGAGTAAGGGTGGTCTTTAAAAAACTGAGAATTAACAGTGGCCTGTTGCTAGTTTGGGGATGGTGACCATCATAGACCAGCTATTATAGTGGGCCATAAAACACAATCTGCCAGCGAGTCACATTTGCAGATTCAGCATGGAGCGTGCACTGACCACCATACTCTTAATCCTTCAGAATGTTTGGGAAAATTTGTGCTAAAAATTTTAGATGATATAATTATACAAGCGGTAACAGAAGTCTCACTGAGCAGCTAACCACTTAACTTGACAACTAATATGCCAGCGAAGGAGTGGGGGAATAGAAATAGGTGGCCCATTATCTCTTTCTTTAATCCTTTGACTTTGACACACCATAATTACAAAAAAGATTAAAATATGCGGTTTATCTCACAGACGGCTTTGCAATAAAGCAATAATTAACCACGGCAAATCTCTACAATACTAAGGATTTCTTTTTTTTAATTTAGACAGAATAAAATAAATTCAATAAGTTATATCTAAATGAGAAAGCACCCAAAGTGGAGATTGGCTTAAACTGGTTTCATCCTAAATTAAGGCAGTTCACACTGCTCTAGAGGTGGTAACTGATAGAGTAAAACAAGGAAAGGAGCATATTGGAAGTGACCTTGTTCTGTGCTTCTTTTACTCACATGTAATGAACCATATACTGCAGCAAAGCAACCCTGTTTGGACTACTGTGTCTCAGTAGAGACTGAACAAAGAGCTATCCAAGGGTAACAGGTCCCTGATTCGTTTGCCCCTTTCAATCAATCAGCTGGCACCATTGTTCTTTTCAGAGCACAGTGTATGTGCTGATGAATTCTTTGATGGCTGCTGAGTACAATGCGCAAGTGACAGTCCTGCCCACAGGTAGGGCACCATCCATGCTCTAGCAATGCTCTGAATCCAAGCAGCAGATTCTTTTCTCCTCTGATGCCAGTCATCACACAACTTGATCCAGTCTGCCTTGCAGCGCCTCGCTCCATCTGCAAGCTGACTCTGCCAACCAGAGCGGCATTCTGCACTCCTTCCCCAATCATTCACAGAGAGTCCAAAGGATGCTAAGTCATCTTTCCAAGCATCCTGATCTGTGCAGCAGACTGCCTCTCTTTTTAGACCTTTCGCAAGCTTCAGAGTACAGCACATTCTTCAGGATCCTGTGATCCAGCATTCACTTGGCATGACCAAGTCACCTGTGTCTTTTCTTACTAATCAATGTTTTCATGAATGACATACCAGCACGACTTACCACTTCCACATTTGTCACCCTGTCTTGCCATTTTATTCAAAGATAAGGTGGGGGCACAGGAGGGAAAGTGGCAAAGCAAGTGGCCCAGAGAATCTCGCTGACCTGGCAATGGGGCCAAGGCCTGAAGAGGGACCAAAGGCAGCCACAGTAGGAGATGCCAGAGCCAGAGGGGCCTGGAGTTCTCAACTGGTCTGAGGTGGGGCCTGGGCCTAGGTGAGGCCAAAGGTCCAGGTGGAGCCACTGCCGGAGAGAAGAGAGTCAGAGAAACTGAAGCCCAGAATGAGGATGGCAGTGATAAGGCCATCAGAAGTGAAGAAGGGTTTGAGAAAAAGAAAGCTGGGGCCAGGGGATCTGGAGGATAGAGACTGAGCCCTGAGAGAGGCAACCATGACTGGGGCTGGACAGCTGGGAGGTTGAGAGAGAGAAGCTAGGGCCTAAACTTGTTCTGGGTATGACTGAAAACTGCGCCCTACTGGGGTTTCGGGTCATGGTGGTGGGACTGCTCATGGTGAAGCAGCCCTTAAAAGTGCCACCGGGGCCAAACCTCCTGAAAGGGTGAGTCTGGGATAGCCTAAAACCTCAGCCCCTGCTGCTTTGCAGGTTACCCCTTGGCAGGGAAAGGCTAGGGAAGTATACCCCAAAATAAAAGAAAGAACAGGACCAGATTCTCTGGAGGCCCAGGCAAGGGGCTGATGTGGAGCAGGACCCGATCGCAGAATCATAAGAATTAAGGGCTGAAGGGGACCTCAAAAGATCACTGATTCCAACCCCCCTGCTTTAAGCAGGAATAGTGCCAAGATCAAATGATTCCAACAAGGTGTCTGTCTAGTCTCCTCCTGAAGACTTCCAAAGGTCTTCAAATCCGTGAGTCATTCAAGAACCACATGTGGCTTTGCTACCAGCCAGCATCCCCCACCTCCGCCAGGGGCTTCAGATGCTTCCAAATCCAGACTGCACCACCTCTTTGGGAAGGCTATTTCAGATTCTGGTCACCCTTACTGTAAGCAAGTTCTTCCTTACATCCAACCTAATGTAAGGGCCATAGAAGACCAGTACCAGAAGGGTCCAGAGGCTCAGAGTGGAGCCTAGAGAGAGAGTGACACCAGAGGGGCCTAGAGGCCTGGACAAGAGGCCAAAGAAGAGCAGGACCAGATGGCCCAGAGGCCCAGCCAGGATCCAGGCAAGACCAGGGTCAGAGGCCCAGAGTGAGGCCTAGATAGAGGATCGCCTCAGAGGTGGGGCAGTCCCGCATTCTCCGTGTCATTGCTGGCCTGCTCTGCTCACCTCAGAGTGCTGCACCAGGGTCTACTCGCCTGCCACAACTTGATGTTACTTGAGGTTCCACTGGAGGATGTTGTTCAGTGTCTTCCAAACCCTGGGCGCCTTGGTTGGTGTTTCTTCTGTGGGTCTCAGTCAGATCTGGATGTGCTGTGGGGCACTGGCTGCTCCTCCTGGGCAGTCTGTCTCCACCCGGTTTACCCAGCTGGTGGTACAGGTGTCTCCAATCAGAAAAGGAACAACTTGACAATACTCAAACTGAAATTCTCCCTAGGGTGTAAATGAGCAAGACAATGATGCTCACTGCAATGGGAACTTCTTCTTTGGCATTTTCTCTGCTATGCGTGGGATATACCGTGTGCCCATCATGTAACTTTTGTGTCAGGGCTGGGACCCCAAGAGCACTAGGCTCTGGATCGGCTGGCCCCTGGCTACATCTGATAACACCCTATGGGGTGATTTCCCATGCTCTTGCTTCCCCTACAGGCTTGGTGTTGCCCACTCTCGGGTCTCAGAGCCTGAAGGCGTGATGAGTTCTGTAGCCTGGCTCCCTGCTGGCCTCACTTCCCTGGAAGAACTGGTTGGCGCATCCTGGATTGCCTCAGTCCCATGCCCTGGCCACCCGGCATGTACCTGTGGGTCATATCCGGTGCGAGTGCAGTCCAAGCCCCTGGCTCCACGTGGGTTCAGTGGGTTCCAAGCCCCTGACTCCATGGGCAACTGCTGCTCTGCAGGAGCCCAGCCCTTTCTTACCTCAATCTGCTCAATGCAGGCCACCTCCAGTTTGGGTAGACTCCATACCATTAAGAGCTGAGAGCTCAGGTGCAGTAGGGAAGCCCCTGCTGCAGCCCCTGCCTGCTGTGCTGCCCAGCAGTTCATCAGCCTGTGGCTCCGCCAACCCATACCGGCTGCAGGGGAGGTGTTCAGAGGCACCACCAGTGCTACCTCCTTCCTCCTCTCCTCTGTGTGTGTCTGGCTGGCTCTTTTTATCCTGGAAGCTTTGAGGAGGCTGACCAATCTGTGGCCCTGCTTCCGGCTGTGGAGAACTGGGGCGGCCAAGTGCAGACCGGCCACCTGGAGCCCAGTGGCACAGTGAGTGGGGCACAGACCTGCCACAGTGCCAGCAC
>NW_005842238.1:254756-256125 GCF_000455745.1 Alligator sinensis
CAGCAGCCCAGTGAGGGGCGAGAATAGTGAGGCCCAGCAAGGTGCCAGGAATAGTTCAGTGGGACCACAAGATTTCAGAGGCTCAGCAAGGGTCCAGGAACAGAGAGAGGCCCAGCAAGGGTCCAGGAACAGAGAGAGGCCAGCAGGGTCCACAGGCCCAGAGAGGGGCTCAGACAGGGGCCATGTGAAGAAACCAAAGGGTCTGGCAGCCCAGAGAGGGGTCAAGAGTCAGACCACGGGGCCTGGCAACCCAGAGAGGGGCTGGCTGACAGACTGAAAGGTCTGAGGACCCAGGAAGGGGCCAAATGAGAGACCAAGGGATCTGGCAGCTCAAAAGGAAGTCAAGAAAGAGGTTGAGGGGTCTGGCAGCCCAGAGAAAGGCTGAGTGAGGGACTGAGGGGCCTGGAGACTTGAGTGGGGCTGTGCAAGAGACTGAGCAGACTGCAAGAGACTGAGCAGTCAGAAAGGGGGCTGCGTGAGAGACTGAGGGGTCTGAGGGCCCAGAGGAAGGCTGCATGATTGTGGGTGCGTGACAAAGAGAATATTCATGATGATACCATCTGTGAGGCATGGGGCATAGTGTTGGGAAGGTATGGAGCCATGCAATTAGCCCATAAGGCAAAGGACCATAGCCACCAGGTGGTCATTAGAACAAGACCAGGTCTGGGAAGCCCTGGGGCAGCCTCCCGTTTATCACCATAGAAGACCTCAAGGCGTAGCAGGTGAGTGAAGGGGAGATTATTCCCAGAGGGAGCAGGGCAAAGATTAATTTGGGCCTCCAGGGGCTTATGGTCACCCCCTGGGGATGCCACCCTGCTACAGGTCTTTTGCTATGTCTAGCATAGGTCATCCATGTTTCTGAGCCATATAGAAGAGTGGATAAAACAGGACTCATAAATATGGATTTTCACTTTAGTTAACAGTTTGTTATTGTTCCAGGCTGTGCCTTGCAAAAGACTAAAGTTCCTGGCTGCTTTGCCAATCCTACTAGCGAGCTCAGCATCAAGACCTACATTGCTGGTAACAGCAGAACCAAGGTAGAAAAATTGGTCAACATCATCCAGATGAGTACCATCTAGGGTGATATCTGGAATCGGTTCTGAAGAGCCTTGGTGCATGATAACAGTCTTCTTCAAACTTATTGCTAGCCCAAAGATTTTGCCTGAGTCAGACAACTTGGTAATGAGATGCTTGTTTTAGGGAGTCAACACTGAGAGCCATAAGGGCTGCATCATCTGCAAACAACAGGTCCCTTATGATGATCTGTTTCACTTCCATCTTAGCTCTGAACCTTCAATGTAAAACAGTCTTCCATCATGTCTAGCGTGGAGATAGACACCCTCTCGAACATCATAGAATGTGTGCTGAT
>NW_005842238.1:256145-261332 GCF_000455745.1 Alligator sinensis
AACAGTGGGGGAGCCAGTATGCAGCCCTGCTTAACTCCACTGTTGATGTTGAATGAATCAGACTCTTGGTTTCCATACATTAGTTACCTTCATGCCATCTCGTGTAAGGATTTCACAAGGTTTAGCAATATAGGTGGACAACCAAGTTTCTTCAGAACAATGCAAAGCCCTGACCGAGTAACTGTATCAAAGGCTTTCGTTAAATCAATAAAAGCCATGTAAAGTGGGATATGCTTCTTCCTGCACTTTTCCTGCAGTTGTTGTATACAGAGAAGACCATATCTGTTGTGGACCTTTGTGAGCAGAAGCCACACTGGCTCTCAGGATAGATTCTCTCAGCTAATGTTTGAAGTCTAGGTAAAAGCATATGGCTTAAGATTTTCCCCACAATGTTGAGGAGAGATATAACTCTGTGGTTATTACGCTCACTTCTGTCTCCTTTGTTTTATGGAGTTGGATGAAATGAGCATCCTTGAAATCTTGTGGAAGTTTTTCCTTCCAACAGAATAGCAGTACCTCATGTAATTTTTGCAGCAAATCTTTGTTTGCACATCTGTAAAATTCAGCAGGTAAACAGTCAGATCCTGAAGGTTTGTTATTGGGAATCCTTTTGATGCATTGCCCAAGTTCCTTTAGTGTAGGTTTGACATCCAGCAAAGTCATAACTTCAAACCCAGGCAATTCGTCTAGCACACATTAGTCTACTACAGACTCCTTTGAGTAAATCATTCCATAGTGCTCAATCCACCTCTCCAGTTGCTTCTCCATATCAGTTATGATATTACCATCCAGGTCTTTCAGCAGAGCTGTCTTGTGCTTTGTCAGCCCAATGGCCTTTCTAATGCCCTCATACAACCATCTACTGTCGCCTGTGTCAGCTGTCTGTTGGAAGCTGTCACAGAGACCCAGCCAAAATTCTTGAGCACACCGCCTGGAAGCTGTCTGAACAGCCTTATGAGCTTCTCTTAGGTTGTTGAGTGAATCAGTAGTAGGAGTAGACTTGTAGGTGATTAGGGCAGTTCTTTTTCTCTCAATGAGTGGTAGCAGTACCCTTGAATGGTCTACAAACCAATCAATGTTTTTCTTAGTACTCTTTCCAAATTCTTGATTTCCACATTGTACATACTTGTCTTTAGGACTTCCGATGCATCTGATGCAGTTTCACTGATTCCGGCTGACTGCTACTTCTTCAGTGAAAAGCCATTTCTTGACAGGATCATTGATTTGGCCCAAGTCAAAATGAGGTTGTCTGGCAGGTTTATTGTGGTGGGTCTTCTTAGCTTGAAATTTCACTTTACAGCAGACAAGAGCATCTGTGTCACAGTCTGTGCTTTGAAAGGATTGTGTATGCAGGATATCTTTCAAGTGTGTAGGTCTTGTCAGTACCAAGCCCAGCTGATGCCAGAACTTGGACTTCAGGTGTCACCATGATGTTCTTCTTCTGATGTTACCAGCAAAGAAGGCGTTGGTCACCAATAAGCCTTGACTGGCACAGAGCACAAGAACTCTCTGACCAGTCTCATTCATATGTTTATTGCCATGACTACCCAGAATCCCAGGCCAGATCTCAGCACTGGACCCAACTCTTGAATTGAAGTCTCCAAATACTAGAATGGGTTCCTTCCATGGAATCCTGCTGATCAGTTCTTCCAGCTGTTGATGGAAGCTGTCCTCCTCCTCATCACTAGCTTGCAGAACTGGAGCACAGGCACTGACAAGGTTGATGAATCCCTTCTGTAATCTAATTCCAAGTATCATGGTACATATAGACACTGCAATCAGAGCTTCACACAATGACATAAGTTTATAAGCAAAACATAAACCATGTCTCTCCTTACTCCTTCAGGTTTACCATGCCAGTAAATGGTGTAGTCCTTCTCCTTTATGAAGCCTTGGTATGGTAGAGCCAGGGGGAAGAGAGGGGAAGAAGCCCCGCTCACAACCCCACCCTGGTCACCTGATTCCCTGAGACTTACCAGATGTCTGGTCCCAACACGGGATCAGAAGAGCTGGGACAGCGCCTCTGCTTATCCACGGAAACTGGTGCTGGAGACATATGCCAGCTTAAGCCGGCAGCTCTATGAGGGGTATGCCCACTGCTCCTTAGATGTCCTCCCAGGTGAAGCAGGAGCCAGCTGATCAGGAGCCATTCTCCCTTCTAGTGGGAGTGAGCAGCTCCAGCTGTGTGGTGGAAAAAGCAGGCAACTGTCCCAGGGAACCAGCCATAAGCCTCAAAAGCTTCCAGGAAGCAAGATGCAGTGGCAAGCCAATGAGAGAGCACGCCAGACAACGGACTGGTGAGGAAGAGTCTGTCTGCTCACCTTTATTTGTATTGATAAGGAACAGACTCTTGGGGATACCAGGAGCCAAATCGGGCGCTTTCAGCCACGATGGTGGGTGCAGATTTGACTGTGACTGATTACGACTCCGGAGGTATGAGGCAGGAATGTAGGGGCAGAGAAGATCCCAAACTTGGCCCCTAAGGCCAGATGACTGGATAGCAAATCCTACGAGGGACAAGCTCTGAGTGGTGGGGAAAAGCCTGCCCCATCCTGAGGAGAACTGTTACTGCCATTAGCTTATTTCCTCCTATTGTTATTACATCAAAGCTGTGGCAGGCAAGGCAGAGTACGGGCACAGGCAGTCTTTCCTAGGAGAAGAGGGGCAAAACCCCTAAACACCAACAAGAGACTTTAAAGAACTCAGACACCGAGCCTCGTGAACATAGCCCTTTGGGGTGACAGAGGCTCTATTACACAGTCCCAGAAAGCTGAGTTTCCCGAGCACTACTGGGAGTAACTAGGAATAACAGCCATAAGTTGACTGAGAGTAGATTCAGGCTAGACATCAGGAGGCACTACTTCACAGTCAGGCTGGCTAGGATCTGGAACCAACTTCCAAGGGAAGTGGTGCTCGCTCCTACCCTGGGGGTCTTCATAAGGAGGCTAGATAATCATCTAGCCGGGGTCATTTGACCCCAGCATTCTTTTCTGCCCATGGCAGGGGGTCAGACTTGATGATCTGCTCAGGTCCCTTCCGACCCTACCTACTATGAAACTATGAAAGAGCTGCAATATCAATTCTGAAACATGCAAGCTCATTACTCAACATGGCCATTTTACTCAGATCTGAATACAGATCAAAGTCATACCAAGGGGCAAAAATTCATATATTCCAGCAAACAATTCTGTATAAAATCACTTGAGCCAGGATGTAAGCAGTGAGACGAGGCTCGTTTGACCCACCTTTTCTAGGGCCACCCTCATGTGAGGCAAGCAGGCCATCCCTAAACAGGGCTGCTTGGAAATCTTGGTAGCTGCCTCAGGGCCCTTATGGCTCTCTTAGATCTCTGCAACCATCTTGCCAAGACCTTCAGGACATATACCTCAGCAGAACTATGGGGGAGCGGAGGGTGCCATAGACCTGTCGTTCGCCCTTTACACCACTGAGCCAAAATCCAAAGGCCAGAACAGGTTTAGACATTCAGTGACACAGAAGTTATAGTTTCTGCCAGACAGCAACCTGAATAGAGCTGCTAACTGCCTGCTGCTTCAGCCTGAGTGCCTTTTCTGTACAGGTGAGGTCTTAGCCTTTCTTCAACCAAGAAGTGTCCACAAGGCAGCAGTGGAGGCAGTTTAATGTCATGCCCAGGACCCCTTCCAAAATGTAACCAGGGAGTGAGTTCAGTCTAGAATCAGCAGTTGTATGAGAACCCAGTGGTGTACTGTCTCTGGAAGGTATCACGGGGAGACCTCCTGATGAAATTTCCTCAATGAGCACTCTCAGAAATGTATTAAGCAACTGTTGCTACTTCCACTGATCAAGATCTGGGCTAGGGACAGAAATTACACAAAAACTGATATAAGTGATCAAAAATCAGTTCAAATCTGTAACACAACAGAAGTCCAGTGCACATAAACCACTTTCAGAGTGGATTAAACCAGTTTAAGATAAACGTGGAGAGGTGTAACATCAGACTTAACTGATTTAGATTAAATTGTTTTATTGTACTTCTGTCCCAGATCCCCTCCAGATTCAAGTTAATTCACAGTCCCCCAGCATCCCAGGATGTTTTGCACCTCCCCTACACCTCCTCTCTCAGGTGGGTGGGCTAACTTTGGCCCAGGCAGTCTGCTCCAGCCAAGCAGGGAGGCATGTTCTAGCACTCCCCTGGCTTCTGGCCTGGGCCACTGCAAAAATGTGGCTGCATTTGCAGAATCAAAAGTGAATGTATGTTTGCTTGCTTATCAGTTCAATCTATGAAGCTTAAACTAACCTGTGAAGACTGAATTGATTCATCCTTGGGCTTTTTGACTGTCTGTACTTAGAACAGCAGAGAATTCCCTTCACCCCCAACATTTTGTGGGCTTATTCTTAATGTAGATCTTCTGATCACACCTCTAAGTAGAACATCCCTACATAGTCTGACCACATAGAGAACGTGTAAGGGCTTACCATTTAAAGCAAGTGCCTCACAGTACCTCAGAAAACTGTGCCAAAATAACTGGAGAATAGAACTTTATGTGAAACAACCAAAACACAAATAAATAAAACTCATGTAGGTCTGGAAACTAGCAGAAGATCCTTACATGCCCTGAAAAATAGAGGTGCACTGATACATTGGTTCATATCATATCAGCACCTATAAAAGGAAAATTTACATAATCAGCAATCAGCTTTTTTGGGATGATGTGGCTGATAACGTCGCTGATAAATGTTGCGTGCATGTGTGCAGCCATAGCATGCATGCAGCCAGCCCAGCAGCTTGGAGATTAGCATTGGGCTGGTAAGTCTGTTGGGGGGAAAGGGGTAGGGGGAGGAAAGGGGCCTGGGGGAGGCAGATCGAGGCCCCCACAATGAGGAAGAGAGTGGGGTTGGAGCAGGGACAAGTGCTGTCCAGCCAGGGCGGGGCATAGGACACAGCTGCGAGCTCCTTGTCTGTGGGACGCAGGGAGAGGGGGCAGCTCCCACTGCTGCACGCACCTCTGGGGAAGGTATGGGGGCACATGCCCCCTGGATCTGTGCGTGGGGCGAGGGCAGGCTGGGGCCCCCGATGGAGGTATTGGGCCAGGGCTGCACTCGGGCCAGGTGGTGGTGGTACTGGGAAAGGGGCTGTGAAGGGGCTACAGCCACCCCAGAATTTGCTGTAGACCCCCCATACCCCCCCTCCCAGTGCTGCTGCTGCCC
>NW_005842238.1:261342-276170 GCF_000455745.1 Alligator sinensis
AAGCACAGCCCCAGCCCAACCCCCCTATTGGGAAGAGCCCAACACTGCCCCTGGCCCCAGACCGCAGTGGCAGTCTACCCTTGTCCCATGCCCAAATCCGGGGGGCACCCCCCCATGCCTCCACCGGAGGTGCACACAGTGGCAGGAGCCACCCCCCCCACACCCCCCACCGGATGAGTCGCTTATGGTTCTGTCCCACACCCCACCACGGCAGGGCAGCACCTGCACCAGCCCCAGCCCTCCCTCACCACGGGGGCCTCAATCTGCCTCCCCCCCACCCCATCCCTTCCCTCCTCCCACCCCTTCCCTCCCAAAAGACTTACCAGCTGGACACTGCTTTCCAAGCTGCTGGGCTGCATATCGGCAATCAGATCGGTATCTGCCAATATGGCTCATTAATAATCAGCCATTGGTATCAGCACAAAAACCTCTGTCAGTGTACCCCTACTGAAAAAATATTCTTCCAGAAGGCCACAGGCCATGAATTGAAAAAATAACAATGCAAGCTAACGGTACTTTTAAAAGAAGTCCAAACTACAAAACACATTGATCATCAAAGCTGCTGAAAGTTAAAAGTCATTGTAAGTAACTTAGAGAAACTAAGTAGCAGAACCGGCTGTAATTTTTTAACACAAAGGATTTCATCAAAGTAAGGCCTCTCTCACAGGAGGAAATGCTAATGAAGCTTTCTTCTTAATTTTTTTTTTTGGCTAAATCAAAACCCACATGTTATGTTTATTCCATTTTTCCACCCCTCATCTCCTTTTACTCACTTCTTAGGTTTCCTTTGGGTTTTCTTTTGAAAAATGGTTGAAATCCTGTGCTATTCTCTAATCATTTTTGCAAACTAAATTGTTTCAAAAGAATGACAAGGTGCTTTTTGTTTTAAAAAAATAGTCCATTCAAACTCTGCAGAAGAAGAATATATATTTTTTAATTTGCATTATTGCCTCCTACGTTTCAGCAAATATATTTTGCTCCTGGCTTTAAGTTGTGGCAAATCAGATTTACATTAGATCTCAGGAAAAAACTTCCTTACTGTTAGAACACCAAGGCAGTGGAATAAACTGCCCAGAGAAGTTGTGCAATCTCCTTCAGAACAGGGTAGTTATGGAAGATCTTGTACAAATTGTTCAATTCACTTTACAAATCTAGCTGCAAAATTCTGCAACTGACAAGCATAATAGAAAGGAAGAGATTAAACACCAGTCACCAATGAGTTAAAATAATCACATTTGAAAGATGCCACGGCATAAACCAACTTCCCTAGTGCTCCTCAAAGTTAACCCTGAAGATATTTCTCACATGGTGTTAAGAACTTTTGATCCTTGTGTTGATACACTCATCTAGTAAAAGTCTAGAGTGGAAATCAGCAGTCCTGTTTATAACAAGAGGGATCACACTATCAGAGCCCGTTTTACCCCTTAAAAGAGACACTGGTTACACCTACATGTGATATTATTATGATATAATAAATTCTGGTGCAGTTCACGCCAGAATTTATTGTTCCCAGATGCAGTGTTTACATGTGCGCCCAGGACTGCAGCACATTGAGCTGGGGCAGTCAGCCTGCCAGCCTGGAGCTGCTCAGTCCTGGCTTACTGTGCTACGGAGGGTGAGGCTAGCCATCCCGTGTCTCCATCTACACATACGCTGTGGTGGAGTAAATAACTCTGCTGTAGAATAACACTTGTGTTGGGCAGTACTGTCCTATGGTAGAGTTCATTATTTTATTCCGGCCTAATAGTACTACACATGTAGATGGTGACACTTTAATGCAGAGTTAATTAGTCAACTCCACAGTAAAGCATCTCATGTAGATACACCCAGTGTCTCAGAGGCAAATTAAACAGCAAATCTGCTTTTCCAACACTGATCTTAAATAATTTAGTTGCCTATACCTAGACCTCAGACCAATAGGAGAGAAGCATCAGCTGGTATGCAGACAGGTAAGGCTAAGCATCAGCCACATAAAGTGGTTAACGCCACATCTCTGGAGAACTTGGCTGAGGTGATAAAGAAGAGAATACAGAGAACATCTGCCCAAAGGAGTTAAAATAGGCCTTACTGAAGGCACAGCTGTCCAATATAACATACAGTCACCTCAAGAGTGAAATCAAATTGGGGTCATCCTAAACATCACAACTCTACATGCTAGTTATTCTAATAATAAGCAGATGGTTCACAAGATTGAAACCAGCAAACCAATCCAACTGCCAGAACAAGGGAACTAAATCCTCTTCCTGGAATCTTCCTGAAATCACTCCAGACCTAGAAAAAAGCAGATTCCGTTCTGAAATATGGTTAATCCAGATAGAAATGTATCTTGTGCACCATTAGACAGCAAACAACATATTCCTTTCACCAGAACTGCCACTGTACTTTTCAAGACTGTTGTGAAGGAGGGAAAAGTTGAAAAGCAACAGTCACTTGATTCTAGTGAAGATCCCACACTTTATGGGGTAGCAGATAAATTGCTGAAACACATCAAGTCCCGAACGCGTGACGAAGGATAGCTACTATAGTTGGGGGGAGTTGGGACCGAGCATGAAGACTCGATTCTCAAAACCCTGCCATTCACTCACTGGGCATCACTGGACAAGTCGCAAATTTATGGTTTCAATTTCTAACATGTAAAATAGGGACAATAATACTTTCCTTACAACCCCATTGTAGGTTTAATTGCATACACATTTTCACATGTTCTATGGATGGCAATTGCCATAAGTGCTAAATATTGTTATGCCAACAAGCATGAACAGCGTGTGCCCCTGGTGGCTGGGGGAGCACAGCTGCGGCGGCAGCAGGAGCCTGGTGGCGGTGGGAGTCTGGCAGTGGTGAGTGGGGAGCTCCCACAGATGCCACCAGAACTGTTGGCGGTGGGGGGTGGCGAGCGCTGACCACAGGTCGGCGACCACCCACAGGCACCAGGGGCAATCATGGACTGCAGGAGCCACTGACAGTGTTAGAAGCAAGAAACCTCTATACCTATCTCCTTGACACTTTTTGCAGGGGTTGCACTGCCACATGCAGGGGATGCATGTGCACCCGTGTGCACCCCCGACATGTCGCCCCTGCCAACAAGTCCTCTTCTGAGCCCAGTTTGAAAGCTCTTGCTTCAGCCATGTCCAGGGAGCCAACTCCACAAGAGGCAAGAAAATAATTGTAACTCTACTTCCTATAGTTTGGACTTGGTAATAAACTGATGTTTGCTGAAAACCAGACTCTGGTTTGCTCCATAAGTTAAGGCCTATCCAGGAACAATGGGCTGTGCTTTGGGTTTGTAGCTCACAATTAATTCCCCATAACCCCCCAACCTGTTTTGGTGCTTAACTGAGAGGATGTTATACAGCTCCTGGCAAAGCAAGATTCTGCCAACTGTCCCAAAACTACATGAGCTCCTGGCACAACCACTGGTGTAAACATGCGACAGGCACACAATGAACAACATTCTATCAGTGTAAGTTATTTTAATCCAGTGTAGAATTACCCTAGGGAAAATCAGGAGTAAAATCACATGGGTGTTGGTGTCAATTGTCTGCTTCTACCCTGAGATAACTATTTGCACAATGCAAACTAGTTATTAGATGTCCCACTCCACTGCTACCCCCCCCCCTAATTTCCTCATTAATAGGCTAGAGGCACTGATTCAGAAGGCCATTTTTAGCAATGCTCTGCTCTCCTGGGCAGCCAGAAACTAAATAGGGTGTTTGAAGGAGGAGAGGGGCACAAAGGAATGGCAACTCTGAGCCAGCACCAAAACTTTTACAGGCTGAAGCACCTCTCAGCTGTCCCCATCAAGGCTGCAGAGGCACAAAACCCATTTTGACATGGAACTTCTCTGGTCAACTTCTGTGTGGTTTGTGACTCTTCCTGGGCCTATAAGGCATGGTCTGATGGAGAGGGGCCGACGATTAATTCTTGGCAAACAGAAAAGGTTGGTGTTAGTTGCTGAAGATGCTAGAGACAAAGAGATATTAAGGACTAACTGAAGCAGAAACATTTCCAAAAATTTGCAGGGTTTAGCTGCATCCTACCTGCCTGCTTGCAGGACACCTGATATGCTGAAGAGCCCAAAGTCCGTGATCACCACCTTTCCGTTGTCATAGAACACGTTTTTGGACTTGAGGTCTTTGTGAAGGATCCCTTTTGCGTGCAGGTACCCCATGCCCTGGAAGGAAGGAAGGAAGGAAAGGAAAAAGGAACTGAAAGGGAGGCATAAACAAGTTGAATAGTATAAGTCCTCAGGAGAAACACCAGCCTGGGTTCAAGGTGTTTCCTTGAGGAGATGGAACAATAAGAACAGGAGATGGCAGTGCTAGTCTCTCTTCCCTAAAAGTACATCTTTAAAGAAAAGACTTTGATAGCCCTCTGATGGTCTGGGTAACTCATCAACATTAGTTCTAATATGGCCTGGGCATAAAATCCCTTAGACAGGTCTGAAAGTTTGGCCTGAGGCTTCTTGATAACGTAAGGGGATATTCCCTGTAGAGCTAACTCGGTTAGGGGAGACATCATGCAACAGTCACTCCGTCAGGGGACTTAAGATGCCACTTACTAAAAGGGTCTGGATCATCTAATGCAGAGCTATACAACTTCTGGTGCACTCTCCTGCTGGAACAAGCACATGGATGTTCCCTGCTGCACCCTGCACATGGGCACACAGCTTCCTGACCACAGGCTGTGCTGATGCACTGTGCCAGCCCCATGCCATGGGCTTCACTGTCACTGTGGGCTGTGCCAAGCTTCTCTGACCCATTCCCACGGGCAGGGAAGGAAGTAGAAGCCAGAGGGAGGGAGCCCAGAGCCTCCAGGTGCTACTGTTTCAGCAAGAGTGATGGAGGAAGTGGTGGCCAGGTGGGAGCTTGGGGGCCACAAATTAACTCCTCATGGTCCATATGCAGTCCGGTGGCCACCAGTTGGACAGCTCTGGCCCAATGGAAAAAGCAGGGAATGAGAAGCAGCAAATTTAGGATCTATCCCCAGTACTGCATATGCCTGGCCTTAGCTTATCAGTTTGCCACTGTTTCAGTTTCTCCCTCTAAAATAAGGATGATGATGATGATGATAATTCAGGAGCTCAAAGCGGTGCCGTGAGGATCATTTAATGTTTACAAACATACAGCTGTGAGATCTTTGGGTGGGTGCTTATAAGGCAGAGTGAAGTTCTATTAGTATTTAGTGACTATTTGTTAAATAGGTGCTGACTTCTTCATCCTAATTAATTTACTGTGCAGAAAAAGTAGCAGCAAAACAGAGCATTAACTTTCCTATAACTGCAGACAAACTAATGATGATTTTATATCACATTGTTTTGAGGTTGGGAGCATTAGGGTAATAATTTAAAGCCCTCCATTGCCACCATTATGTTCCCTGACTGAATCAATAATGTTTCCCTGTGTCCACATCATACTATTAATCTAGAGATAAGAGCCATGTAGCAGGAATCGGGAGTCTCAGCTTAACTTTTTCCCCTATTAAAAGCTATGTGGTAGTAAATTGAGATTAGTGCTATTGATGTAAAGGAAGATGCAGGTGGGAAATCCAAAGTCACCTACATTGGACAGACTTATTTAGGATTGTTAAACCCAGGTCACAATAGGGTGGCTTTTCTGACTGACTCTTGGGCCAAGATGTTTGACTGTAATGAAAACACCAAAAGAAACTGCACTCTGGAAGGCCTATCACAGGGCCTATCACAGGGTGCAGGTGGATGAGATGACTGGTCCCATAAGGAATCTCCGAGCAAGAAGAGACTTATCACTTGAGTCCATAACCAAGGTGAATGGAGGAGCGGCCAGCTGCTTCTCCGTGAAAACGTTCCTATTCTGCCACTCACAGCCGATGAACACAGAGGGGTCAAGCTAAGGCATACATGATTTTGTGGTCTGTCCTGTAAAAGCAAGGACAGAGGCAGGACTGTTGGGTCTTATTCCTGTTTATACTAGGTACGTGTCAGGTGAATGGCTTTCTATAGTTCAGTTTCCCCATCTGCAGAAGGCCTTCTTCTAACCCACAAAGCTGGGAGGCCAGTGCTAGCAAGCAGCCTTCTGGGGTGCAGGTGCAAGGTGGAAAGAACGAGTCAAATTTGTGTTGGTGGTGAAAAACTCAGAGGTTTATTGTCACTTAGAATGTAGACTAGCTGGTTGGTTTAGCATTCAGCTCAACTCAGTAAAACTGCCTGGGACAACAGTAGCAACACTATGCATCAGTTAAGCACCCCTCCCTTTCTACAAGAAACAACTTGTGCAGTACTTCTATTTACCCCCCAAATACCCAAGTGTTCATGCCAATGCTTACCTACTTTTCTGTTTAGAAATCCATTTCTACTTTTCTTTTTGCCAAGTTCATACACCTGGGATCTTCATTTCTTCTTATTTTGGCACTTGCCCTCAATGTTATTTTGCTCCTAACCTTCCCTTTTTTTGGACCAGCTTCTCTGCTCATTAGTGTTTTCTTTTTTATATATTTCTTATTAGGTCATTCAGCCTCTGCCCATTCTTCCCAAGCTCCCTTTTGAAGCTTTAGTTTAACCCAGGCTTGGCATAACCAAAACTCCTGCAATGGCAATATCAACTAAGATCCTATCCAGGAAACACACACATGTACAATGTTAGACTGACCAAACAACTTCCCAATGGCCCTTGTGGCAAACATTAGCTATCTTAAGCCCTCGCTACCTAAGGTGTTCATTATAGCCCAGCTCCCAGGGGGGCAGTCTGCAAAACTTCCACTGCAGTCCTCAGGAATTTACCATAACATATGTTGGACAAGCATGATGTACACAAATGCAGGGTGGAGGAAGCAGCCCCCTGATTTATTCTACACTCAGAAGTTTTGCTGGCAGAACTTTTATTCATACACAAAGCCCATAAGCCACAGCAGGCAAAACCCTCCACTCTTCTGGCAAAGTTACTCCATCTCTGCCAAATGGTCTAAGATTTCTACTGCTGTCTGGCAGACTTCTGAAGGCACATAAAGGCACTCCTGTTTTATCAGCCAGCTGCTATGGTCCCTTCAGCATCGGGTGCCCTTTCAGAGGGCATTTCATACCTGGTAGCCCAGCAGCTTCCGTGGAGCCACATGAAGCCACCATGTGAGTGTGCACATGCTCCAGCAATTTGGTGGTCGTGCCTGTTGGCTGGTGTCAGGCATTCTGCTACTGTGCAAGATGCCTGCACTCAACATTTTCTTCTTCCGTGGGGCCTTGCATTTGCGTGAGAGGCTTTGGAACTGGAACTCTGGAGCTGGTCACAGCTTGGAGGGGGATGCAATAATTGTATGCTGAGTTTACAATAGCAGAGGTCATACGCTAAGTCAGTGCTTAGCTCCTGGGTAAGCTTGCACACACACCATTGTCACCCTGTTCCTCTGCCATGTATGTGTTTATGACAGGCAGTATATTTCAATGAAAGGAAGAGGTGGTTTTGCAAAGCCCAATTATTTATAGCCTCCTTAGCAGCTAAAAAGTGCCTATAGGAAAAACAAAGATGCTGTATGCATAAAAATTAAGAGGGCCCCATTCAAACAGGCTGTTTTCTTATTGTGCACAAGGGGTGTGGTATTTCAGATACTTCCCAAACCCAAGGACAAGGACAGGCTAGCCAAGGACAGGCTAGTGGAGTTTGGTGGGAGCCAAACTCCACTTTCAGATACATGATTCATGGCATCTCATGGGAGGACCTGCCTCTTCATGGCTTATTTGCTCTGGCAACAGGTTGAGACTTGAGGACTGCAGTTTAGAATGAAGGAATTTATCCAACTTGTTGATTAAGATACTTCTCTACAATGAGATAAAGGCCTGCACTGGTAGGCAACCTCTTGGCCAAGCCCAAATTTGTAACCTCTCCCCAGTAGTTTTTATGCCAGATTACATGCCACCTCCCCATGTCTGCCTGTGCATCAACAACAATCCAGAAGATAAAACTTTGTGGAGCCCTACGCTAATTGGCTCCAGCTTCCTATATATATAAAAAGTCAGCTCCCTCTGCTGGCTCAGCTTCTTAGACAAATAGCTTGGCTTGGCTAAATAGCATCACGATATAAGAGGAACTCTTGCATCCAATAGTCCAATAAACCTAAAGGATCTTTAGTTAGCTAAGGCTGCTAAAAAGATAAAGTCATTTGGTTGCTGTGATTGACACAATCAGGATTCCTGTCTGGCCTTGCTCTCACCTATCCCTTTCCTCTCGACTAAGGCTGCACTCTTTCCTTGCTTGGACTGGCTTGGTGCCCAGGGTGGATGCCCCACACAGGGAAAGCGGTGACTTCCAGTTGCTGCTACCACCATAATCACAATAGTGCAGCTGCAGCTAAAGCTGTTATTTTCAGCCCCCACCCTTGTTGCCCTGCCCTAATTACACTACTGGGCCAAACTGTAAGAAATGCCAAGCATGAAAGGTTTGTAGATAATAGCAAGTTGCTGCCCTGTCCAGCTACAAAGCTGCCACAGAAAACTAGTGCTGGTTTAGAAAGAGATGTGCTTTCTTCTACAAGCTGAACTGGACAAATGATCCCAGCCTCGTAGTGATGAATCTCTGGTGTGGAATGCTGCCAAAGTAGCTAAGAAGTACTATATGCTCCCCTCAGACTAGACAGGAGATGAAAGGAAAGCTTGGGAAGGGCAGTAACACTCCCTCTCTTCTGCTAATTATGCAGTGGAATAAGTCAATTAGGATCAGTAAAGAGGAACAGGTGATATTCCCTCCTGCCCTTGGGGAGATGCCCATAGTATACACAGTGCACTCTGCCCCTGAAAGCCAAGGGCATGAGGAAGTGATCTGCTGTCCCTCATCCCAAATACAAGAACAATTTGGTGCTGGTGTGTGGGGATGGCAGGGTATCTTAAAACCAGCCCAGGAAAGAAAAGTTTATAAACAAATGAGTGTAGGACTTCACCAGGACTGTACAGATACCTTGATACTCTACACACCTGTAAAGTAATGTGTAGCCACTATCTAGTTTGGTTTGTATCAGAATCTGGACAGAGGACACATGACTAGCAGCAACTGTAATCAAGGACAAAGGGTGTGTTAGTTCACTGACGTTCTCTGGAAGCTACTGGTGCTGGGCATCTGAGAGCCAGACCTAGATATTTAGGGCTTTTAACCTGCTGGAAAGGCCTCTGAGATCATCATATCTAGTCATTTGCTTCCACAGGCCACTGCATCATTGAATCTCTTCCATAAACTGATTAATCATTATCTTAACTTTTTTTTTTTTTTTTTTTACAAGGTGGGTTTCAGTGTGAAGCAACCCACTTCGTACTCTATGAGGCAAGAGAAAGCAGGGGAAAGGAAAGGTTGATGAAGTTGGAGAAGAAAGAAAAACAGGGTCCAAGAAACTGTCCACATATGTTAAAAATAAAAAGAAAGTGCTTTAACAGGCGCCAGTGGCATTTACAACTTGTATTTCTAGCTGTCGCTCTTTCTACACAAAGATGTGGTCCCTATTATTTACCTAACCTCTGTGAAAATATTTCAGCTTCTTCTAAAAGATTTGCTTGTATCCCCTAATTGAAGGGGCTCAAATTAATCCCCAGTGCAGTGGTTTCCAACCTTTTTTTTCCACGCCCCGGGGGTGGGGGCAGGGGAGCTCCCAGCACGGCTCGTCTTTTCTGTGCAGTGCTGCCGGTATTGCCCTTGCAACCTTCATTTGGGTCATGACCCGGGGTTGAGAACCGCTGCCCTAGTGCATACAGCAAAGGGGCAGCATTCAGAGAGGATTCTCAGGTAGGCTTGAAGGACTCAAAAGCACGTGCCAGACCATTTCAAAGAAAATGGACTAAATCAAGACACGACCTCCTGCCAAAAACCTTTGGGAGGGAGGAACCTCTTGTCTAAGTGTAATGTATCTGACCATAAGGAATAGAGCAGTGGCAATTAAAAAAACAAGCAAAACCTCACAGACCTGGACCTGCCTTTGATGTACCAGAGGTCTGCCTTGTGAGAGAAGCTTATGCTAAAAAAGGACAATCATAGTAATAGGAATAGGAAAAGGAAAAAACCCAGAGTTCTCCTCAGGAAGCATGCTGCCAAACAGAATGCACTGCTTCAGGACGCATGCCCCAGCGTACACCTAGGATTCATCCCGACACTGGATGCCATCATGCATATTCAAAAGGAACCTATTCTGCCCATTAGAACATCGCCACGGGGGCTCATAAGGCACCCCCATCTGGAAGTGTGCTGATACAAGTGCCCAGAGTGCACCCCATGGCGTGTGCTGCTCATGCCCCCAGAAAGGGCTGAGGAACTGTTGCTATGCACAGAGGAACTGAACCTGGTGGTAGGGACTCTGTACACCTATAAGGGGCTGGGAGCAGGGCAGAATGATGCTGTACAGACCTAGAAGTACCCTAAGTGCTGGGGCTGCTGTTCAAAGCAGCACATCCTACTGTAAAGAGGTCTGTTCTGTGCCACCACCTTAAACAAATAATCATGTCTCTCTGTTGTCTCCCACCCCACCAACCTGTGCTCCATGCCCATCACATACAGCCACTGTGGGATTCCCCCCTTACAGCTCCATGGGAAAAATATAAGGGAGAGTTCAGTAAGGCCCTCAGTGAGAGAGACCACCCCACTCATCAAGGCACTTCAACATATCCTTAACTGTAAGCACCTGTGTAAATCCCATTGACTCCAATGGCATTTAATGAGGTGCTTTAAAAAAAAATCAGTGTGCACTAAAGAGTGATTAATCCAACACTAAATAAACATAAAGTAGGGAACGATATATCAAGGGGACACATTGTAAACAGTCAGGAAATGAAAAGTCATGATCCTACAATAACTTTGAATGTACTGCTTTATGATTTGTGTTTGAATGTTCAAACTGATATATGCTCTACACGGAAAACAGAAATAAAAATGTTCCAATGCACACAGTGCAACAGAGTCCACATTATGCTAAGAAACTTCAAGTTTCTCATCTCATGACATTTTTGCAAAGCTGTGGAAATGCAAAGCTACACAGAGACAGTTTTTACATTCTGGTTCCAAGGGTTGGATCATCAATTTTATTTTAATTTTAAAGTGAGGCCTATATCTATCATTGGGAGTATGGTGTGCTTTTAAGCGTGAAAGGAACAAATACCAGAGCTGAGCAGAAAACAGTTTTCTTATCCCATAGGAATTTAAAGTTTGGAATATTTTTCCTGCCCCAAGTTGGGATGAACAATCAACATATCTTAAATTTCAAAACATACAATCATTAAAAACATCATTACAAATTTAAACAATTACAAAAGAATGCTTTGAAAATTCAGACACTTCTTCATTTTCTTCATAATGGAAAATGTGTCAAAACTAATCCTTCCTGACGACCAGTTTTAATTTCAAAGAAGTAGTATTTTCCAATGAAAAATATTTTGTTAAGCAATGCCTGACCGACCGGTCCTGGGAAAAACCTCAGAACAGCATGTGAGAAATGATAGGTGTATTAACTAGTACCTCTCCACCTGGTTATAAGAGTCTGTTTTCCTCCAGCTCTGTCTGTGTACTCAAGTGCTCTGCACATGCACACAAATGCTAACACAGACTAGGGCCTAATGTCATTAGGCACTGGCCTTCTGTTCTATGTCATCAGGACTCAGCAAAAGGGGGAATTTTCACCAGCAGTTATGTAAATTAAGCACCTCTGAGAATCTGACACAAGCCACTTAGTGCTCTGGAAGTGCCAGCTATCTTACAGTAAATCCCAATTTTCTTTCAATTTTTTATTACACATTTCCCAGGTGACCTGATGGACACTGGCTAGCCAAGGGTCTCTTAGTGCTTGATGACCTGCTGGGATTACAGCATCCTGACCTAGCCAGCTTGCTCCAGTCAATGGCTTTAGCCAATGGATGTAAGAAATGCACACAGAGAAAAGAAATATGCACGTGCATCTTTCTGGAAAGGAAATTTGATTTGATATTTTATTTTGCTACAGATACGCAGTATGAACGTTCAAAATATTTAGAACTTTCTCCGACTCATTTTCCCCTAGTTTGACCATGGCTGTGATCCTGACTGAGGACTATATAGCCATGTTACAACTGTCAAAGTGGAATTGAGTTTGAAGTCATATAGCGATTTATATAACAGGAAAATTCCTGTACACACACAGACATATCTTTGCCTCATAAGTAGTAGTAGCAGCAAGCCTAGCTGGGGATGCAGCCCAGTCTGCAGGGAGAGGACTGCCTCCCCCAGGGAAACCCCAGCTGGGGTCTGGAGCCAGGGAGGGGAGTTAAACAACCCTTCCCCTGCTCAAATTTACTGCTGGCTGCAACTGTGGACTACAAATCCCAGAGTCACCATGAAGTTGGAAGAGGAGGTGATGAGCAACCCTGCAGAGTCCTGCTGCTGTAATTCTGGACTGCAAATCCTAGAGACCTTGTGGGCAGCAGGAAGAGGAAGTGAACATACAGCCAGAGGGCCACGCTCTACCACACTCCCCCCCTCCGATTCTTGCCTGAGCCGCTGCAGGCACGTAGCTGCATGTCCTGAATCAAAGGTAAATGTCTGTTCACTTCTGTTTCAATGTAATCTGTGCATCTTAGACTAACCTGCAGACTAAATCAATTCAGCCTCAGGCTTTTTGAGTGTCTGTGCCTAGTCCCAGAGACAGGGTTCAAGAGGTCTGCAGGGTATAATGGGGTGTTGTATTAGTCCCTCTATGAAGGGCTTGAGTTTCACTCCCTGTGCCCAAGATGCCCACATGCCATACTGTACCTTCACAATCTCTTGAGCTATCTGCCTTGTTTTGTTGACATCCAGGACAATTTTTGCATCCCTCACCACCGAGTAGAGTGTCCGACCTTTACACAAGCTGAAAAAGGAAGACGGGGAGAAAAATAAAGACATTGATACATAACTGCCATCAAGATATGTCACTAAATCCAAACACAGATTAAAAGGCAGAAGCTATAAAAGGGACTAAAAATAGAGACAGTATTTTGGCTTCATATCAAGGCAATGACTACAGGTTTTGGAATAAATCTAAAATCTCTCCCTCCCGCCCCATACTTTGTCATATTGGGAGGGAAATCTTTCTGCTCTCCAGTATATTTAGCTAGCTTCACATTCATCCAGTGGTATACAATAACCCTTCATTTTTTGTTCCCTGTTTCCTAGTTGTGATAAAACCTTCAGGCCTTCTAGCTTCAGACTTTTAAGCAGAACCGTCCATCTGTATCTGCATATAGGATAAAATTCTCTCAGATGTAACATGAACCAGAAGAGGAAGGAGGGAGGGGAAAGAGAAAGAAAAGCCAATGCACTGTACAATGTCCTTCCTTTTGTACCAATTACAGTAAAATCTATTTACAGAGCCTTAATTACCAAAGGCAGCTGGAGGGGGAGAGGGGCATAGAAGCCAATTAAAAATATATTGACATTTGAATATCATAATGGAGTATGTGGGTGGATTCTGCCTCGACTTCCTCCCACAAAAAAAGGGCTTTTTTCCCTTCTAAACCCACCTACACTCATTACAGGCAACTTGAGAAATAACAGACTAAATACCTGTGCCTGGATAATAAACCATTTAAAAAAAACCAAAAAACAGAAAACCTCCATTTAAACAGGCTTCAAGAATCACAGATGTTAATTTGATCTTATTCCAGTTAATGAAACAAAAGTTGTTGCTTTTAATTACTCCTCACTCCCACCCACATCATCCTTTCTCCTTTATCGACATTGGAGTCAGCAGCCTGATATTTGGGCATCAATATCAAAAACTTCTAGATGGCATTCTTAGTGGAAATGTTTGCCACACTACTATTGTTTGGAACAGATCTCAGTATGGTGCACAGGCTTGCCTTGTACAATAGTCAGGGCAAGTAACATGAAACTTCATATCTAATCAATCTATATCACTTAATGTCTCATTTGGAGCACTATGGGACATGGACGCACCAGTAGGCCTGCAAAATGAAAGGTCTCAGAGTCTGGCTTCTGAGGCAAGAGAGGTAGTCAGGATGTGAAAACTTCACAGAAAATGACTGCTTGCATCTTAAGACCAGTTAGACAAAGGAGTAACAAATGGGTCCAAAGAAATGCAAATAGTAAATCCAACACCCTTAACCAGGGAATGCAGAGTGGAAACTCCAATGCTACATTTCTGAGCAGCAGGAAGCTCAGCCACAGCAGCTGTGAAGAGTATCACATTGGGTCATTTCATCAGAGGGCAAGGTCACCTGGATTCAAGTCTCAATTAGAGTTGAAGCACAGTCAATCACTGTATAGGAAGCCCCAGATCAGTCAAGTTTCCTAGGGAATGGGACAGACCCTTTTATTCATGTAGGTTTTATGGTGGGCAAGATGCTGATGTTGTTTTTTCTCTTATTATCACTGAGCCATGTTATCTTGTATCCCCTGTTACACTGTATCAGACAACAGTACAATACAGAAGAACCCAGATTCTTCCCATGTCAGGTTCCTTACCTCCTGAAAAGGTGAAGGTTGTGAACTGGGGGTATACAGAGCTGCACCAAATAGCTGCATGGAACTACTGAGATGCTCCAGGCTTATTTTGCAGTGGGTTGTGGAATTAAGGACAAGCTATTCAACTGGTGGCTATGGCTTTTGTTTCAAAGTATGCAACTTCTCCTATCACCTGCATGGGACTGCTGATGAGCTCAAGCTGATCAGAGAATAAGTGCCCTTTGAAGCAAAAAGCACAACAACCAACTGAGCAGCTCAGCAGCTTCCTTTGGTGGGTATTAAATTTGATGGGAATTAGGGTATATCAGCCCAGGCAAACCACTATGCTAATACAGCTAAAATGCTTCTGGTACCTGAGAGCTAGCTTGGATATCTCTATACAGCACTAAGATCTCCCTT
>NW_005842238.1:276180-278370 GCF_000455745.1 Alligator sinensis
TAAGATATAAAGAGCCTACAGGATAAGGACAAGCAGCCTATAACTGATGTACTGGAGAAGGGGAAGTCAGAGGATGCAAGATAGCCAGAAGGGTGAGCAGAAAAGGTGGTCTTCACAGCAGCATTTTAAAATGCCTTGAATGAGGCAAAGCTGCAATAGCCATGGCCAGAGAGGAAGGTGCATGCTGGTCTTAGCCTGAGCACAAACAGGGAAGACCAGGCCTCTGAAATCTTGGGTAGGATGAAGTGGCGAGATTTAACCTCCATACTCTGCTCCATAGAGAAGATCAAGTCAAGGCTGAGTAGGGCCCAAAGGGCCCTATCAGGGATCAGAGGCTTACTTTGCCAGGTACTAGACAGAGAAAATGTACCCTGAAGAGCTGAGAACCTAACTAAACAAGGCAAAGACAGAGGAACAAGTGGAAAGTGTCAGAAAGATGTGAAGTGACCAAATCACAAGATACATTAGTGGCAGAGGCAAGAAAGAGAAATCAAGTTACTGAAATCCCAGGCCAGTGCCTGAGCCACTACACTTTATAATGAATGATGAGAAGAATAGTTGTGTTGTCACTGGGGTTGAAGAGGCAGATAATATGGCGTGATGGTGGGGCATTCGGTGGTATGACTGCAGCACATATCGGGGGAAGGGGGAGAGACATGCCCAAGCTATCTTGCATGACAAATGCACTGGAGATGCAGTGACATGAATTTGGATGAGTAACTCAATTTTGTACCCAGGATTCTGGGCAGGTTTGTACAGCTCGCACTGAAGTCCATTACCAGTCTTCACTGTTTTGGTACCTGAGCAGGTTAAATTAAAGCTAGTCCATGCTCCCTGCTTGTCCTATAATCGTGCCTTTGATTGTGGTGCAGACAGTCTCAGATTGTTAAGATCTACAGGAGTGAAAGAAATTTCATCCTCTGGCCAAAGCACTGGAGCTCCACTGGCTCATGACAGGGCTCAATTCATCAGTACCAGAAGTGGTGGCAATGACATTTAGCCTTAGCAAGCCTCTGCAAATTATGCAACCAATGAGACTTTCACCAAGTATTTAATTCAGGGTGGGGTGGCAGTTGCTCCAGTGGGAATCGATGAAACAACCTCACAACAGAATTAAAACATTTAATCTTTCCTGGCCTTTGCTGAGCCAGTTCATATCACTAAGCAGATACGCTCTCATAAAACAGAATGACTGCAACAGAAAAATCTCTTAACTATTTCAGTAAGACACAAGCTGAGGAAAGGAGGAAAATCAGTGGATCTACATCAGGGTGGGCAATTATTTCAGGTGGAGGGCCGCTTACTGATTTTTGGCAAGCTGTTGAGGGCCAAAGGTAGCCCTGTCCCTTGACAGGTGCCCCGCCCCCTGATCACCATCTTGGGACTGGAAGTCCCACCCCCTAAACCCTGCCTTTTGCCACCAGAAGTCCCTCCCCTTCCTCCCAGAAGTACTCCTTTCAGCAAGGTGGTTTGCCATCTCAGAACCAGAAAAATACCAAATTATATTTTAAAAATCAAACATCTACTACAACATTCATTAATTTGATTTAAAAAAATATTTTTGTCCGGGATTTACTTGTGTTTGCATAGTGTACATAGAGGTGATTGCACGATAACGTAACATGAAGTCTTACTCTTGTATATTGTGGGGGGTATGGGTTGGTGGGTATAGGTTTGGGGGGGGCTGTGGGTATGTGGGGTGTGGGGGAGGGTGTGGGCATGTGTGTGGGCTTGTTGGGGACTGCATAGGTGTAGGGGTGGGCATGTATGGGGCGTGTGGGTGTGTGTGGATATGTGAGGTGGGGGAGCATGTGGGGTGTGGGTGGCTATGGGGTTTGTCGGGGGCTGTGAGTGTGTAGGGGGGAGGGGGGATGGGCAGGGTTGTGGCTTGTGTGAAAGGGGGGTGGCTAGGGTGTGTGAGGAGGTGTGGGGTGTGCATGTATGTTTCTCGCCCCCCCCACCCCCCGACTCACTGCCCTGGCACCATATCCCAGCTATACAGCCGAGACCGGAGGGACGCAGCAAGAGCCGACCTGGCCTGGCTGGCACCGCACAGAGCCAGTTGAAAATTGTGGGGGCTCCTGCTAAGTCCTGCAGTCCAACAATGCAGCCAGGAACCATGTGGTGCAGGAGCAGCTGACAGGCAGGCAGAAAAGCAGGGAAACTGCGGCAGCAGGGGGGGGGGACGAG
>NW_005842238.1:278391-297840 GCF_000455745.1 Alligator sinensis
AGCCAGGCTGGCTCACCCTTCTCCCGGGTGGTGCAGCCCAGCCTAGCTCCATAGAGCCCCTGCCAGCCCAGGCCCCACAGTCCTGCCACCCCGCTCTGGGCCTCCACCAGCCCTGGCCCGAGGGCACCAGAGCACACCCCACACTCCTGCCCAGCTTTCGCTGGCATAATCTAACCAATGTGTGCTGATAACCTATACAAAGTTCCATTCCCAGGTGATTAGGACCATCAGATGTGGAGCCCAACTTCAGATCATAATAAGGTACCCTAGAAGTAAAAAAAGTTATGTATTTTCCAAGGCTTTGGGTCTGGGCAACATGTGTTGGGGAAGGAACTTTTTGGCAGAAGAGACCTTGGATGGTAGATTTGTGTTCGACTCCTTGTAGCACATGCTCAGACACCGTTGTGCTGGGAGGGAAAGGGGGTGGATGACCACACAAAGCTAGCTAGATAGATAATGACAAAGAACAGCACAGAAGACTTAGCATATAAATGCAGTCATAAAAGGCAAGGAAGGCAATAATAATAATCTTAACTAAAGACTGGAGAAGAGCCCAGTTTAGTGCGTATAAATGTGCGACTTCCTACTGTTTGTAAACTCCTGAAAAATCATAAGACTGAATGTGAAACTATGTTAAGGCCAATTGTTTTTTTCAACTGAGCAGAAGTGAGACTCTTCTTGAAACTGCTCACAGTGTTCCAGGCTTACTCAGAGATTACGTGGTAAATATTTGGAGCAGACATACTGTGCTTTTGATTTTAAAAAAAATACAGAGACTGAACTCCCACACCAAGTGAACATTAGAATCCATTCTGAACTACAGTGTGGCTATTGTTCCACCACAATTAGTAGTTATGGCCATTGACTGGCTTTTACTCCAAAGGCATGATCTAAACAGGGGAAAAGGAACCCCTGTAAGTCATTAGCCCCAGAGAGCCATTAGTCTGTATCTGAGACCTATCAAACTGGGAGTTCTGTGGGGGAAAGGCCCAGAAAATGCTGCAGCCGTTAGCACAGAGCAAAGAGAATAAGGCTTTTTGTCTGTAAACTCCAGCACCTGCTGTGGAAAGAGAACTGAAACACTACTGAATAGCAGAGACACAAGCAGTAACCCCCCTGCCATCCCTCCGCTCCTCAGCACTCTCCTCTTTGCACTGTTTATGAGTGTGGGCAACAAGGGCTGGCTCTCCTGCAGACTTTCCCTGAGACAGACATTGCCATCCTACAAGAGGGTGAGTCGCTGAGGCCAAGATGGTCTGCAGCAATCACATGAGCTGCCAACTCCTCTGGGTTCTTGTGATGGCATTCAAACTGAACAAACCTCTCCCAGGAGGCCTGGAGAAATCCTTGTGCTTGTCACACAATGACCTGTCAGAGATCCTTACCTCTGAGTGAGAATTAGACGATAGTCATGCCTAGGATACTCAAAAGGAGTTAAGTGGCCAATTCCTAGTGAGGAGTGGGAGTTGGATGCCTAAATTCCCTGGGCAGCTTCAAGTATCCCAGACAGCTTGCTGAAAGACATTAGGCTTGATTCTGATCCCAGCTGAAGGGGCTTGGAACTACACAAATGTGAAATTGGCCCAACATGTGAGGCTAACCTGCTTCTGCATTGATACTGATGTATTAAGGGGGACACTGTTAACTAAAGAAGCATTGCACTGAGTTGATGAGAACTCTACCAGTCAAAAAGCCCTCTAAGTGTAGATGAGAAGTGTGTATTCCTATTCAAAATCTCCTGTGAAGAACCCACATTGGATGTACTGGGTACCAGGGAACATTAAAGCCCAGTTCCAGCCTAGACCACGCCACACAGATTTGCCAACAGAGCTCCAGTTCTGCCAGCAAACTTTGAACACTTCCCCACCCACCATTCCTCAGCAGTAGCACAACAACTCTCTATTCTACTGGAAGAGTTGCACCATCTCAGTCAAGAAGTGTAAGGCTCCTACTAAATGAAGCCCAACAGCTGACAGGGGTATGTATAGGTGCTCCTGTGCCTCCTTGCTGGCTGCCGCCCTTTTCAGTAGCTGGTACCCTTCCACAGCATGCTTCACACCAGCAGCCATGTGGAGCTACCAGAAGGACATAGGCACACATAACTCTGGCAGCTTGAATACAGGCAGGAAAAAGATTTCCCCCTCCCCTGCCTCAGCCAACAGGGCTATGGCAGCACACCTCAGATGTGGATGCAGGAGCTGGTTTAAGTCTGGAGGCAGAAAAACTTCCGCTGGCAGATCTGTACCCATAACAGTGGGCTCTACCCCAGGACTCTGGCAATGTAATTAAAGTGAGAGCAGCCCTTGTAGCAGAAGCTCAGCTTAAACAGGTAGAGGGGAACTCCCAAGACATTAAATGAGATTCAAGGGGTAGTTAGAAAAATGCTTCTTGATGAAATGTAAATGATGGCCTCCCATCATTAGTGTCACCCTAACTGTCACTGCCAGTTGGCAAGTTAATGCAGAGCTGATTCTCTCACCTCCTAAATGCATTAGCATTGCCCCTCTAGAGACATGCATTCAAATTTGTCTGGGTCAAACATCAACTGCATTTTATTGCAGTAATGTCACGGCATTTAACTCAGTTCATTTAATATCCATTTGCTTGCTTCCTTTCACACGGAGTGTCTCAGCCTCCACTCAGACCTAGCTAGTTTTGCTAGCAAGCTTTCCAGGGCTTCCCCATGACAAATCTATATGTAACAAATCTGGGAACATATTGCATGGAGCTTTTGTGGCAGATTTCTAGAGCAGGTTTTATGCAGCCTTCTTATTTGCAGCAGCCATTGAAATCATTTAGGTATTCCAGCATCTGAAGCCATTGACCAGGTATTCATGTAGCTGAAACCCCATCTACATGATAAAAATGAAGAGTTTAAAATATACTGGATGTGTCTACACGTGCACTGAACTGCACAGTTGTTACTGTGCAGTCATTTAGTATTAAATGACTTAAGCAAGTACTAAATGACTGCACAGTAACCGCCATTCCTGTGCTATCTCAGTGCTGCATAGGTAGTTTCCAACAGTATTGCGCAGTAGGGCTGTGCAAGGTTTTTGTCCCCGATTCGATTCAGCAGCCGAATTTCCAATTCTGAATAGAATCAGAGGACCCTTTAATCTCTTTGAATCGAATCAGAACCCTCCGAATCAATTCAGAGTGATTCAGAAAGATTTGGCAATTCGGACATAGACGCAGCTTGAAATGTTTTTCCTACATACCTCTAGGTAGCAGGCGGCTCATGAATGTGGTGGTGCTGGGGTGCATGGAGTGTCCCACAGAAGCATGGAGGGCTCCCCAGTGTGCTTGACAGCAGACCCGGAAATGGAGCAGAAGCACTTCTGGTCCACTTCTGGGTCTGCTGGGGAGCACACAGGGGCCACCCCCACGCACCCTCCAGCTCAGTGACTGGTGCCTCCTGGATCTGCGGGGGGCACCCAGGGTCCCCCTGCGACCGATCACCAATCCAGGGGGGGGCCCTCAGCACACTCCCCAGCAGACCTGCAAGTGGATCAGAAGTACTTCCAGTCCACTGCCGAGCACACAGAGGGCCCCCCCACACTCCTGTGGGATGCTCTATCTGCCCCAGCATCACAGCGATCACGAGCTGCACTGGCACATCGAGGTACGCAGAAAAAACTTTTAAAGCTGTGTCTATGTCCGAGTTGCTGATTCTCTGAATCAACATCGAATCTTCAGACTCGGCTTTGGCCGAACCAAATCAGGGCCAGTGATCCGAATCAACGAATCGAATCACTGTCCCAAATTCGGGCCAAATCCAAATCGAATAGGGCCCGCTTTGCACACCCCTACTGCGCAGTGATGTCAGCATCATGGTTTGTGCCTGCTGACACTACATTGCAGTAGCAATAAGCTAGGTTGATATAGCTCATTGCTATGGCGATGTAACGTCTTGTGTAGATGCACCCACTGTGAAACAGGGTTGAAACTGAACCATGCTGGAAGTTTATTGCTTGTATGAGTGAGGGGGGAAATGTTATAATCATTAAAAAAACCCATATCAGTACCAAGCCAAAATACAGATTTTAGGAACATGACTATGCTTAAAATATATCACTGTAATAATACTAGTTAAAGTGTTATGATCCCCTTAGTTTGGGTGCAATTATATCAACATAAATGTACTTATAGAAACATAGGTTTTCCCATACAGGTAGGAAAATAAACTATACCAAGTTTATGTAACTTATTTCATGTAACTGCATCCACCCACAGGGTGTTCCTGGTATAATCATTTTGGCTGAACACAGTCACACTCATAACCAAAGTAGTTACATTGGTAAAGTTTTTAAGCATAAACCAGGTCTGACAATTATAAACATGTTTTGTTCTGTCCAAAACAGGAAAACTAAATTTACTATGAAATAACCTGGTTGAAATCATGTTTAGAAAGAGTCTAAGTGATTTAAAATTGCACCTGCAAATAAATGCTGCTGACATTGTGCCTTTGGTTATTTCCAACTTAAATTTGTGGGTGCAAAACAGGAAGCCATATTTAAAAAAATCTTGGCCCTTTAAAGTATGGAGTCTTATTGTAGCAAGTACTTCAAAGACCCAGCATATAACACATAATCCACTTCACAAACCTCCTTCCTGCTGTGTTATGTTAGTGTACCTTAGCAAGCTATAGTATCTATACAATTTCCCAGCTCTTCCTGCTGTAATATTGATTTTCTCCTACAAGAAAATTACCACTTGAGAAGCCTAGTAAAGAACAGAGCTAAATTATGAATCAAAATGACGTAATGAATTAGAATTGAACATGAATTTGGTTTCTGCCCCAAAGTAAGTGTGATTAGCTGGTTTTTTAGGGCAGTAAAGTTTATTTCTAGATCTTCTCAACTGAAGGAAAACTTCTGGGAATTCAGACTCCAGTCTTGTAGTCCCAGTTAGAAGATTCCCATCAACTGAAACAATTTAGAAGTGCATGATAGATTAAAACAAACGGGATCCATTTACAAGAAAGATTAGGTCCAGAATAAATAAGACAGCAGATGTACTTAACATGGGACATCAAAAGAAACCAGCTACATTTCAGACAAGGCAAGAAAAGGTCCACACATAAGACAAAGCGTTGTGCCGTGCTGGCTTGGGAGGTGCAGTGACAAAAGTTTGTTGGATCCTAGGAAAAGCAGAGCTACATCAAGCCAGATGACTCATCCCTCCATGCTCTCCATTGGCTGATAATTAACTCTTCCAAATGAATTAAACTGCCAAATATTGGAGCCAAAGAGATATGTTGGTAGATAAGAAATCATCAGTACAGACAAAGCCTTGTTTTCAACTATTATACAGCACCTGAGCCTATTTAGAATCCACCTGCACAATCTTTTCATGACACCACTTGACAATTTGGGTTTTTTCTATGCCTTGTCTGACATGAATAGTCCCCCATCAGAGCACAAAAAATGTTCATGAAGCAAACAAGGAGAGTTCTCAAGGGCATGTGATCAATGAACTTGCTTTTCTCTTTTAGAGATCTGGGTTGGGATTCAGCATGGAGGTATGTATCTACTCCAGCCCTAAGTAGATGTTGCTCTGCATCATGAGGTCACATCAAATTGAAGAGGCCAAAGATTGTGTCTGACACCACAAACAGAATGAGTACAGACTTACATATTCAGATGCATACAGGCTTATTCACTGCTGAAGTGGGCATTCATAACCAAATGATTTCTTCCCCTCCCCCTCTGCCTGTAAATATTAGTTTAATTTGCTAACAGAAAATCCAAGCTTGCAAAACATGATCCATCTTTGCTGCATCAAGCAAACACTTTGTGCAGATTTGAGCTACCATTAAATGTGCGAGTGAGAGAAGCTCAGCTAATAGTTGCACAGCAGCCTATCCACAACCAAAGACAAGGTGCACTTTTGTGTCAGACAAGCTCCTGCTGCTTCATAACAGACCCTGAACATTGAGTGCCTGATTTCTTTTGATTGTGCATGGCACAATAGAGACAATGATGAAGGAAGCCAGGTGAAACTTTTATTCTGTTTACTTATACAAGACACCCGATCACAAATTTGAAGGCCCTTTACTATAAAATCAATGGTGTGGTATGGCACACCACTGCTCAGTGGTGACAAATGCAAATTAAATCATTTCCTACCATACACATACAGTCCCTCAAATGTTCTACAGAGAAAGCCTGAAGTGAGCAAATTTAGGCTTTATCAAAGAAATGAAGTCAACAAATTCCACCCTTGAGGACCCTCCACAGTGAGCATCCTGTCCCTCAATGAATAAAGGGCTGATCCATGATGGAAGTCAATTGTCATGGTGCCCTGTGACCAGTGGGGTCCCACAAGGCTCTGTCCTTGGACCTATATTGTTCAACCTCTTCATTAATGATGTGGACACTGGAGTCAGAAACGGACTGACCAAGTTCGCCAATGATACCAAACTTCGGGGTAAAGCATCCACACCTGAGGACAGGGGGGTAATTCAGGCTGACCTGGACAGGCTCATGAAACAGGCGGACAAGAACCTGATAGTGTTTAACACTGAAAAATGCAAGGTTCTCCACCTTGGGAGGAAAAACCTGCAGCATGCTTATAGGCTTGGCAGTGCTACACTGACTAGCACTACGGACAAGAGGGACTTGGGGGTCAGGACTGACCACAAGATGAACATGAGCCTTCAATGTGATACTGTAGCTGGTAAAGCAAGCAAAACGCTGGCTTGCATCCATAGATGCTTCTCAAGCAAATCCCAAGACATCATTCTCCCATTGTACTCGGCCTTGGTGAGGCCGCAGCTGGAGTACTGTGTCCAGTTTTGGGCCCCACAATTCAAAAAGGATGTGGAGAAGCTTGAGAGAGTTCAGAGGAGAGCCACGCGCATGATCTGAGGTCAGGAAAACAGACCTTATGATGAGAAGCTGAGAGCTATGGGACTCTTCAGCCTGGAAAAGCGCAGGTTCAGGAGCGATCTGATGGCCACCTATAAGTTTCTAAGGGGTGGTTGCCAGGATCTAGGGGAACGTCTGTTCACCAGAGCGCCCCAAGGCGCTTGTGATGACAAGGTTGAACAGTTATAAACTCCTGCAAGAACGTTTCAGTCTGAACATAAGGAAGAACTTCTTTACTGTCCGAGCCCCCAAGGGCTGGAATAGCCTGCCGCCGGAGGTGGTTCAAGCACCTACTTTGAATGCCTTCAATAGAAACCTGGATGTTTTTCTTGCTGGGATCCTATGACCCCAGTTGACTTCCTGCCCCTGGGGCAGGGGGCTGGACTTGATGATCTTCCAAGGTGCCTTCCAACCCTGGTGTCTATGAAATCTGTGATCCCCTTGGCCAGGTTAAGATGCAAGGAGCGGGCTACCTGTTGAGAGAGCCAAAGCTCTCTATCACTGGAGGAACAGACTCACTCTGCTCTCCCTGGTTGCATGCGATATAACATAGAACTTGGTAAAGTTGCGCCAGTAGCAGATGCGCCTGAGAAGTGAAGAGAGTAGAGATAAACTATGAGGAAAGCCCAAAGAGGAACTGCTGACATGCAAACACAGTGCTAAATTCTGCTCTTACCTACATCAGAGTAAATCCAGTCATCTGGTGATAACTTAGAAACAGAAGCTGCTCCTGAATCTTCAGAGCAGGGGTTGGCAATGTTTCTGGGCTGATTACCAAAAAACTCACAACTTTGACTTGGAAGTTGTTGGCATGACAGGGTCAGATGATGGGAGACCCGTGAGGGGCCAATCCTTGTTGTGGCAAGGCAGCCCAGCCCCTTCCCTGCGTGCTCCCTGAGGTGAGCCTGCAGCCGCTGCCAACGAGTCGGGCCGGGGCTCTGGACCCTGGTGCACCCGCTTGGAGGCTTGCAGCTGCCTGCTGTGAGTAACCCAGGCTCTGCCACCTGCCATGGAGCCCAGGCTGCTCGCAGCATGACTTACAGCCTCCCCACCACCTGCTGCGAGCAGCCTGGGCTCCATAGCTGGTGGCAGGGGCCTGCCCTGAGCCAGGGCCAGCTGTGGTGTGCTGAGTAAAATGGCTTCACGTGCCACACTCTGGCACACATGCTGGGGGCTGCCGACCGCTGTTTTAGAGGATCTGTTGAGCCAGTCTGCAGAGAGCCAAAGACCTTTCACTTACCAGAGAAAAAAATGGGTGTGTAGAAAAATAGCAAAATGAGCCAAACTTGCTTACCTTTTAAACCAGATAGGCCTCCACTGGAATTACAAGCTGCTTGCTTGTCATTTACTGCCAGCTAAACCCTACTGCCCTTTGCTAGTATGTAAATGAGAGAAAGCTGCTCCCTCTGATCCAAAGCCCTGGAATCATCCATCAAGCAGTGCTTTACCTCAACAATAACAAAGGTCAGAATTTGGATTGAAAACACTGGAAATAATGTTTTACAATTACTCTTTTCCAGGGGAAAGTTATGAAATAGCTATTTTACAATAGAGATTGCAAACTAACACTAACACAAAAAACCCACTCCTGATAGGGTATAAAGCATAAGAACTACCATTTACTGAGTCAGACCATAGGTGCATCTTGCCCAGGATCCTATATCACACAGTGGCAAAGAACGGACACCAAAAGGAAGAGTGAACAGGGTATGACCAGGGCTTTTTCCACATTCCTCTATCACTTGCAGTCTCTAGCATTTAAGCTCTAGGAAGTTACGCTTCTGAGGCTATATTCCCTAACTCCCATGCTCAATAGATCCTGATGCACCTTTCCCCTAAGAATTTGTCCAATCCCTTTTTGAATCTTGCTAAGAAAGCTGCCAGCTTCCACAACATCTGGTGGTAATGAGTTCCACACTTTAATTATACAGGCAGTCCTCCGACTTACAACGCAATTGGCTCCTGAAAACTGTGTCTTAAGTCGAAATGTTGTAACTCGGAACTGATTTTCCCATAGGAACAATGTTATAAATGGTGGATTGGTTCCTGAACCAAGGCCCGATACCCTATTTTCACCAAAAATAACCCAGAATTTTGTACTCAATTAATTATAGATGAGTAATATAGCTACATTAATATATTTATATTGTAAGTAGCAATCATATTGATTTGGAAGGACTTCTTTGAGGTCACTTTGCTGGACTTTTTGAAGGGCTCTTGGCTGGAGTCTTCTCAGGAGTCTTGGCTGCAGGTTTTTCTGGAGTCTTGTCTGCTTTCTTAAAGAAAGCGTCCAAGGAAGTTTGGACAGATGTTCCCCAAGGAGATGGGTGACGCAATGAACTTGTTCACTGGTGTGACGTCGTGTCGGATCAAGCATTGTAAAGTTGAAACTGACGTCAGAAAGTTGAAACAGGGTGTCAATTTATAAACGCCAGAAGTGCCGTTTATCAGAGCTCAAAACGTCTTAAGTCGAGGACTGCCTGTAGACTGGGGTGGTGTGGGCACTACGGTGCACAGTTGACAGCCCAGAGATTGAAAGTTCAAGGCCGTAGCTGAAGTGCTCACATCGTGGCCAGTCAGATTCCAACGAAATCTGTGAATTCTGCTAAATACCTTGTCACAAGAACAGGAAAAAGGATGGATTACATGCTGTGTGAAAAGCTTCCTTTTGTTAGTTTTAAATGTACTACCTGCTAGTTTCATTTTGTGACCCCTACTTCTTGTATTGTAGGAGAATAAATAATAAATATCTATTTACCTTTGCCATTTAGTACTTTGAAAACCCTTATCACATCCCCATTCAAGTGTCTCTTTTCTAAACTGATTAGGTCTCACACATCTTTAGTCTCTCCTCATAAGGAAGCCCCTCCATACTCATAATCAGCTTTGCTGTCCTTCTCTGCTCCATCTCTAATTCTTTGATATCCTTTTTGATAACAGGGCACAGTATTCAAGGTGTGGATGCACCATGGATATACAGAGGAGCATAATGATACTTTAAGTTTGTTTGCAATTCCATTCTTAATAATCCCTAACATTGTTTGCCTTTTTGACGGCTGTTGAGCACTCAGCTGATGTTTTTAGTGAACTGTCCACAGTGACTCCCAGATCTCTTTCCTGTGTGGTAAAGGCTAATACAGAGTGCATGATAGCACAGGTATTGTTTGAATTATTTTTGCCTAGGTGCATCACTTTGTACCTATCTACATTGAATTGCATCTTTCTTTTAGTTGCCTATTCACGCAAGTGTGCCAGATCCTTTTGTAGTTCCTCACAGTCCACATTGGTCTTTAGCACTCTGAATACTTTTGTGTCATCCACCATGTATCATTTTGTGTCATCTATCAACAGGCCATGGTGATAAAGGATAAAGCCTGATGATAAAGCAGACAGACAATATAGACAGACAGATGGACAGATCAAGTTCAGAGAGATTCAAGTTTGCCAAAAATCATATTGGAGACTGGCTTGGCAGCCATGTGGACCAAATTAGAGAGAGAAAACCCACAACTTTCCCATTAAAAAGCATCTATCCCTTTAAGTGGTGAAACCATGGCCATGACACACAGCCAGCTGGAGTAATTATCAACAACTCACAAATACACATATAAATACACGCAATTTAAAATGTTTACTAACAGCCTTCCACTGTCCATCCCTTCCCCAGCACCAGCAAACTTTTTAGCACTACCAACACCATCCGATTTCAGACACGCTCTCTATTCAAAATGAGTTTTAGAAGTGTTCAGCCAAGCAAGCCAAATCCCAAATTGCTTTATAACACTTATAAACACTCTACATGCCAGGGGCGTGGGCTGAAGATATCAGCAGAGGGATAAAAGCAAAAGTGGCTTCTGAAGGATCAATTTACAGCAGATGAATTAGGAAGGTTGGGGGCACTGCCCCTCAACATTTTTCCCATCCAAATTGAAAATAGTGTAATTTGCCCCACTTTTCAACATTGTTTATCATCACCTCTACTCCATTTGATAGATCAGTCTGATGCTGACACTGGTATAAATCAAAAGTAAAGCCTTTGAAATCAATGGAATCACAGAGATGTACAATGATTAGAAGAGAATCTAGTTTACACTCTGCCACATACTTAACTGAACCCTGAATTGCATCTGCCTTTGCGATGGAAAGTGCCCTGGTAAACAGCCGCTATCGTTCTGAGTTGAAATTCCAAGAGAGATTCAGATGGGTACAGTGTAATTATCAAAGATGCAGCTTGGCTAGTTAACAAGACTGCATTTTTGTAGCAATCTATCTGAACATCCCAAAATGCATTAGGGATATTAAGGTTAGCATAACAATACCCCATCCCACCTTAAGTGTATTATTATTTCCCCACTCTTTATCTGAACTACAGCACAAAAATAGCTAGCATATCCCTGGGGAAAGAACCTAGAGCTAAGTGCTAGCCCCAAAGAGAAAGAATGATACTTACAACAAACACCCCTTCCACCTAAAATACCCAACCAACTGAAAAATAAAGAAAAGATTCCCTGAAATGAAACAAGCTAAAAAAGGGAAAGAATATATAGTAAATTGTTTTAAAACAGTTTTTCCCAGATTTTTAACCCAGAAGACAGGCAAGAATCAGAAACTCCATTATTTCCAATTGCTTTTGATTGTATAAGGAAGGAACTCAGATGCTGTGGAGGTAGGCAACAGCATATGACCAAAGGAGAGAAAGAAAAATTGTGTAAGAATTGATAATAAGCATTTTAATTTTAAAAAACACCACTATACCATTACTGACAGTGCTAAGTTGTGCTGGGGAAAGGAATAAAACATAATAACAAAAAAGGAGTCTCATGTACTGATGTGATTACATATACACTTAAACTGCCTTGAAATTTACTGGAATTTATTCATTCTTATTATTTTGCCATAATAGAAAAGAGCAAATCTGTGAGTGAGTGACAATAAGGCTCTAAAAATTCCAGGAAGAAGTAACCTGGGATTAGTTAAAAATCAACAGGCTTGCTTAATTCCAAACTGGAATTGCAATAATGGGGTTTTTTGGTTTTGTTTTTTTGAGGGGGAGGAGGGGGCATGGATGTTTGTTTTTGAGATATTTTTTTTTTAACAACTTTAGTCTGTCACAGTGTGAATGCCTCTAAAAACTCCTTTGTCCAAGGTGGGAACTTGTGATTTGAGTCTTTTGAGCAGCTCAGGAAGTTTTCAAGAGTTTTTAAATTGACTTTTTTTCCAATTGCCAATTTAACTATGCTTAGTGATTGTGGCTTTAAAAATAGATGGCGCTGAGTCTAAAGGGAAGCGATGAGCATTTTCTATAAAACTGAAACAAGCAAGAATAAATAAATAATCTGCACAGAGAATGAAGGGGTAGATTTTTGTTATTTTTTATTCATAATTTTTGTTTTGCTCAGGATCAATATAAGAATCACATATCCTTGATGCATGTCTGCTCTGATGAGCTGGAATGAGGAAGTAGGATTTGGGGACCATCCATCTTAAGTTTGGAAAGTGATGTACAAAGTGTCAAAACTGCTGAGGAAATGGAATTCATCATTGTGAAATTGGGGTGATTTGCTCCCTCAGAAATGATGTAGAGCTGGGTGGCAGCAGCACTGTCCAAGGTTGCTGGTTCCACATCATCTGAGTAGCTGTTACCTGGCACTTAGTTATTGTCCTGTTGGAAGTCCAAGTCATCTCTGACCTCTAAACTTACAAGATGTATTTTCTCTTCTTGTTAAGAATTGTAAAATAGTAATAAACCCTTCCTCCTATGCTCTGTAGCATCCGTCTTTAAAAGTAATTAACTTTACAACCTGCTTCCCCATAGGGCAGATAATCATTAGGCCGTCAATGACCTACCCAAGTTGACACCACAAATCCATATTTGGCATTTTGAATCCAGGAATCCCAGCCCCTTACTCAAACTTCCAAACTTTCCCTTTCCCTAATGTGATTTCAATGCCACATCCTTTCATTGCACCAGACAGTATCTCCAGGACTGAACCTAAGTAGGTAATAGGAGTAGATTCAGCTTATCTTTTACTAATATCCTCCTCTGCTGGCCTCTCACTTTGAAACAGAGCATCTCAGCCTCAGGACATGCCATTTCCATGTTTTAATTATTTCAAATAATCTCAGAATATAAATCCAGAAAGAAGAAATACTTCAGGTTTTCTCCCCTTTGAGGTCACCCTATGATAATAATGTTGCATCTCCATACAAAAAGATAGTCTCACGATGATTGTGTTACAAATACCTTCACTAGAACTGGCACTTTCCCCCAAGTAATCTGTTACAATGGGAAGCCACTCTATAACTCTATACAGGTCAAGTTCAGAGATCGAACAGCGAAATAGAAATTTGTGTCAGTTTCCCGACAGGAATGGAATACAAGTCAGACCCTTAGAAACTGATGATTTGGGCAGCAGCTTCTCTTGGAGAGTCCACAATTCCTACCTCGTGAAGGCATAAAGCAAAACACATGGCTTTGCCGCTTGCAATACACGATATTAATTAAAATAACCCTGCACAGCTATTCTTCTATCCTAACGTCATGTCAGGGTTTTCTAAGGTAAACGGTCCTCTTTTACTTTTTGTGGTTAAGTATTAGCCTGGGATTCAGATCCTCTTAATTAGATTCCCAATTGTGCCCCAGAAAGTTTGCATGACCCAAAAGCTATGTCTGCAAAGCAAAACAAAGACATTACTGCAGCATGTCAGCTTTACTCCATCAACATCAGGCCACAGTGAAGAGACAGAGGCATTGACTTCAGCAGGCACTGCAGTAAAAGTCTGCTGGAGACTCTGGTTAGTGATTTAACAGGCCACTACATGCCCCATTTCTCAATTAATGCTGACCTAGCTAGGTTTACATATGCTGCAATCACGCTGCTGTATTACAATGTAGAAAGAACCTTGGTTTTTGTACTTCAGTTCTCCGCCTGCAAAAAGGGGAGAATAGCTGCTTCCTCTCAATCTTTGTCTGTCTCTCCTACTTAGCAGAGACTTGATCTTACCATCCGTAGGGATGGCCCTCCACAAGAAGCTCCAAACTTGGTTGGAGCATGGTAAAGTGGTAAATCATTTCAGGCAGGTCTGCAATGCAACTTTAGTCAATCATAACATCAAGGACACAAGCCTTGATTTCTCCTTGATTGATCCTTTACACTAGCTTTGCAGCAGTGTAACTCCACTAACTTCAGCGCTGTTGTTCCTGACTTACATTGGTCGAAATGAGCAGATCCAAACCCACAGATCCGCATGAGCACTACAGGTCTTTGTAATGGGGAAGGACTTGATCATGGATCCTTTATGCATACAAGTCTCCCAACAGCAGCAGAAACAAAGCCTATTATAAATGGTAGAAATAGTTTCTCCATTTTTTCTCTTGTACCAGCATGTGTTGTACTACTATGTTCAGCTCCACATGACTGACAGAACATTATAATCTCCAGCACTCCCAGTCATGGGCTACAGATTTCAGTCAGTCGTGGAATCCTTCCCATTAAGCAGCTTCAGGAGGAACGAGGCTGCTGGAAAATCCCTCTTTTCTTTGCATTCTTGGGAGGCAGAACATCCCCTCCTCTCCTTGAAATCCACAGCAGAAGAGAGTCCATGGCAGTGATGACCCTGGCACTGACAGGCCAGCCCTTCAATGGAAGCTATCCTCTGCTGTGGATTCCATCCAGCACTGCTGCACGAATATACCTATGGACTTAGCAGTGCTCTACAGTCTCCAAATAGAGCATCACCAGGCCAGGCTGCTTCAAACGCTGAGCTTTTAGCACAGCGGAGACCTCTGCACACTCCCTTACCACATAACAGAACAATATTGCCCTTCAGCAGAAGCACTTGATACCAGGAGAGCCATCATGGAACCATTTACCCACAAACTTCCCAGTTGGTTTTTAGTTTTATTTTCTGCTTCTCTTTTTAGCCCCTTTCAAAATTACATTTATTTTTCCCTTGGTGCCTTCTGTGGTTTCCATTTCACAAACCATAATATTTTTCTCTAGGATCTCAAGAGAAAGCTAACCTTTGGGTACCTTGTCATTCTTACTTAGGTATCACTGTAATGAGAAACCATGACAGTTTCACAGAGGGTAGGCTATGGAAAGATGTACAGCTATACAGCAAAAAGTGTTAAGTGAAACGTTTGTGAAACAAGGCAAGTACTAGCTGAGGGTGCTAGCCATATAACTCCAAAGTAAGGCCTTGATCTTGCTACCATTTTCCTTATGGGAGAAATTCAAGGGGACTACTCACATGAATCAATTGTGTAAATGTCTGCAATACCACAGCAGAAATAAACAATTGTATGCATTTTAAATCAACTTACTCATTATAACATCTAATCAGCTTTGCAGATTTGCCAGGTACAGCAGATTCCTATGCTGGAAGTAACTTACAGGTGCCATCACACTTGAAAGTTTCCTGTTCAGGACCCGCCAAAGCAATTTCAGTGGTGAAGCAGGGGTTCAATTAAAAGCTAACTGTAACATTTCCAGCTTCAACAAAGGCAAAGGGTACTGGCAAACCTGGGCAACAACTCAGCTCATTTTACACAGAGGTGTCTTTTCAGGGAAATTAGTGCAAAGAAATAGAATAGCTCTAAAGACTATTACTCGTCTTGTCCTTCCTTCACTATCTGCACAACTTGCCTAGCCCTACTTGATGAAAATGTCATTCTTTGATGGATATTATTTAAGCAGCAGGATTTTCTTTCCTGAACTTTCAACAGCTGGCATGCAAGATAGCTACAGGAGAGTCATCCAACTTGAATGGGGGGGAAGGGGGGGCAGGAGCAGATCAGCTTCTCCAAAAAGAGGCTACAATTCCATCAGGGCTTTAGAAGAAACAAGTTATTTAGGAGAAGCAAACTCAATGCATTTTTATTTCAAGGAGTTTCTCCCATTTGGTGATACCATCAGAAGAAACTAGCTATTCCCTTGCCACTCTGGAAACAGCTAAGATACAGGTGAATCGAAAAACGGCAACAGTCCCAAATGGCTTATCTAAACCTCCTGTTGCAAACAAGTCAACCGAGAATACCTGATGCTCCATGTTGCTCTTGCTCCCTTTTGAAAAGAAGTGCTTATAATTGGCTTGGCGAGGGCTTGCTATGCATGTGGGGATGTGGAAAGCAGTGTTGACCCCTTCCATCCCTTTGAAGGCACCTAATATATTCTCTGCTCCATCAGTCTACTAGTCTTTTGAACTTCAGGAAGGAGGAGGGAAAAAAAGAATCTTCTTTTGAAGAGAGAGAAAAAACAAACCTTTTGATTAAAAATATGGCTTAGCTGGAACTCATCTCCACCTCAGAGTGAGCAAAAAATAAAGCAGCCTAATAAGTTGTCCCTTAGTACTTCATCTTCAGACAGGTACAAAGGGAAACAAATCTGAGCAGGCACGAGTAAATGGGAATGTTGGAGAATGGAGTATTTTGCCCTAAGTACAACTATGCATAAGGAGTTCCCTGAAAACTCCCCCTGTACTCCACCTGTTAATGTATTCCATCTCCATAAACCAACAATCTTCTTACCTCCTAGGATGATCTTTGCATCAAGGGAGCTTGGAGATAAGGAACTACTTTGAAGGCAGATGTAATCAACAGTCAGTTGATTAAAGGTTAACAGCAACTCTGACCTAGTCTGAGGAAGATGTTTTTTGAAGATCCCTTTCACCAGAGCACTTAAGTATGCACTTAACTTTAAACACACACATAAGTCTATCCCTATCCAGTAAAGTGCTTAGCTTCCACTGTGTGCCTAAGTCCCAATGACTTAATGCTTTGCTGAACTGTAAGTTAGGTGACAGCCTGCGATGTGAAGAATTTTTTTTTTTTTAGAACTTGAAAGTAAAAGTAAAAAATAAAAAAGTAATCTCTCTTGAATATTTCTCCTGAAGCTTCTGAATCAAGCAGCATTATGTTAATACATGCTGCTAACAAGAAAGCGAATAACTGGATTGACCATCTAAATAGAGTAAATACATGGAGCACTAGACCATCATAAGCTGGTTAATTGTCATGTCTCATTGCGCAGAACAAGGGCAAACCTTCAATAGCATCAGGCAAGTATTGAGATTACTTTCAGACACTTTTTGTCAGTGGCTGTCCTAAAGCGTTTAGGCTGTATTAAAGCAAAGCACAATAGTGATGCCATAGGGAAGGATATGCCAGCATTACTCCACCTCCAGTGTTGGGGGTCCAGTGTTGGGGGTTATTATATTGTCTGCTTCCAAACCACTTCAGAGGTCAGGAAGTTTATATGCAGTGGTGCCAGTGTTGAGTGTACATATACAAATATTCAAATAATAAAATATACAATTGACCATAATGCAGTCCACTTCCAAAACAGAAACTCACTGTAGCCTGGTGGTTACAGTACTGGCTTCGAGGGCATGAATGCTGGACTTAGTCTCTCACCTTCAAGGCTAGTGCCTTAACCACCAGGCTCTACTCAAATAAACCCTCCTGAATGGGAAAAGTTCAGGTTTAATTAAAAAAAAGAAAAAAAGGGGGAGGGGGGGGAGGACGACTTTTAGCATAATCCCATTTTCACAAAAACATTCAAAAGGTTTGTCTCAAATTTGTCCCATACATTTTGAAACTTCAAATGTTGCGGCAAAACAGAATTGAATCCTTCAGGACAGCTCTACAGTCCAGGAACTCATCAATTTGGGACTCTGAACAAGCAAGAGGAACAAAAAGTTCCAGGGAAGTGGACCATAGGTAGAGCTCTTCCCACTTAATTACCCAGGTACCACTAGACTGAGTACCATGGCAGAGCTAAGAAGCTGTGTTACTCAAGGATGTCGCAGAGCAAGTCAGGACTCCTGCCATTTGGAAGTTTAACATGTTAAAGCCACTGCCTTAAATTGGATCTAGAATGCAGTACAAATCATAGAGAAGAGCTGTAGTACAGTCTTAGCAAGAAAAAGTATTATGTAGCTGTCTACTGGATAGCCCCACCGAACCCCGAGCCAGCACGGTTATCTGTAGTCTTTGATCTTTAACAGGAAATCACTTTTTTTCCTCCAGGAAAGGGGGGACACTTTTAGCAAAAACATTGTAAAGAATGGGTCAAAGAAGCAATATGGGGACACCTTTCACAGTACTCATCTGCCCAGCTCAGAGGGAAGGACATGAGCAATGGGTATCCCTACCAGCCTGAGACTTGCCTTCTCTTTGCCAAATCATGAATCTCTGAGTTTATGGAATGAGAGAAATCCCTGAAGAGGAGCAAGGGACAGAGCAGGAATAAGAAGCACAAGAACACTGTGCCAAGACTGCTTTTCACTGCCACATCTTCAGATTACATGCCTGAAAGGAAGGTCCTCACTGATAACAGGAGTTACCTTCCTGTTCCAACTGTACCACATGATACCACTGCGGAAGGCTTTAATATTTGTTTCTAGCCTCGATCCCCACAACACTTCCTCAACAACTAATGACATTTCAAGTCACTTGTCTCACCACCCTACCCAACCCCACAATCTGCTAAGATGTAATGCTGTCTCTCAATGGAAGATGCATGCTCACTTAATGTATATATTAAAACACATATTGATGTTTCTGTTGCCAGTCATTATCAAGATTTATTCATCCTCATGGCCTTCCTATTGATTGAGGAAAAGTGTATTCCCACAGGTCAATCAATCGTGATCCAGCCAGCAGCAGGAAGTCAATATCTATTTAGTATATGATTTATGGGCTTCATTATTTTAAATGCTATTAAAAGGGGAACAGAGCAAAAAGTGAAAAGAGAAAAGCAACTAAAGTCCAAAAAAGAAGGTGATCACTTAACTCCAAACCCAAACATTAGAAGCGTCCAAAAGCAACAAGATTAGTGTAGGCCAACACCTTATCACTACTGGTTGCCGATACCAAGACAAGTAGTAAGAATGAATGGGACACACCAAACTTTCCATTTTTTCACACTGCAAGTCTTTCTGAGTTAATTCCATTCCACTGGTAGGCTTTCTGCCTGCTAAGAGAAGTAGCTTGGGGGAAATGGGTGACCTGAACTTTCCAGACATCTGCTGGGAAGAGCAGTCAGCCAGGTCTGACCGCTCACATAGGTTCCTAGCCGAGATACAGGACCTCCATCTAACTCAGAAGGTGCACAGCCCCACCAGGGGAGACGACTTGTTCGATCTGGTCCTGGCCACAGGCAATGCCCTCATGAGGGGGCTGCAGGTGCTCGACCACCTGGGCGACAGCAATCATCGCCTGCTGGAATTCACCATCCAGCGCAAGGTGGCAAAAGCCTGCAGCAAGGCAGCAGCCCTGGACTTCAGGAGGGCGGATTTCAATGAGGTAAGAAGAATAGTTGGGGAAGTACAGAGGTCCTGGAGGGGAGGGGAGTTGGGTGTCCAAGAAGAGTGGTCGCTCCTTAAGGAGACGATCCTCTAAGCCCAAAGGGAGGTAATCCTAACAAGGATCAAAGGGGGCAAGAGGGCGCAAAAGCCCCCATGGCTCACCAAAAGCATACAGGAACGTCTCCTAGCTAAAAGGGAGGCGTACACCCAATGGAAGGGAGGGGCCATCACCAGGGAGGACTATACCTCAGTTGCTTGGGGCTGCAGG
>NW_005842238.1:298788-308915 GCF_000455745.1 Alligator sinensis
GATGAGAACAGGATGGGTTTCAACACTGACAAGTGCAAGGTACTGCACCTGGGGAGGAAGAACCAGCAGCATACCTACAGGCTGGGGAACTCCCTTCTTGTCAATGCAGAGGCAGAAAAGGATCTTGGAGTCATTATTAATGCCAAAATGAACATGGGCCGACAGTGTGGGGACATGGTCAGGAAAGCCAACCACACCTTGTCATGCATCCACAGATGCATCTCGAGCAGGTCCAAGGAGGTGATCCTCCCCCTCTATGTGACACTGGTTAGGCCGCAGTTGGACTACCGCGTCCAGTTCTGGATGCCGCACTTCAGGACAGATGTGGACAGCATGGAGAGGGTCCAGAGGAGGGCCACCCACATGATCAGGGGGCAGCAGGGCAGGCCCTGTGAGGAGAGGCTGAGGAACCTGAACCTGTTCAGCCTCCACAAGAGAAGGCTGAGGGGGGATCTAGTGGCCTGTTACAAACTAGTCAGAGGGGACTAGCAGGTATTGGGGGAGTCCCTGTTCCCCCGAGCACTACCAGGAGTGACTAGAAATAATGGTCACAAGCTGGCAGAGGGTAGATTCAGACTAGACATCAGGAGGCACTACTTCACTGTCAGGGCGGCTAGGATCTGGAACCAACTTTCAAGCGAAGTGGTGCTGGCTCCTACCCTGGGGGTCTTTAAGAGGAGGTTAGACGAACACCTCACTGGGGTCATTTGACCCCAGTACTTTTTCCTGCCATGGCAGGGGGTTGGACTTGATGATCTGCTCAGGTCCCTTCCGACCCTACCAACTATGAAACTATGACATGGGTGCAGCACAAACCAACAGCTCCAGGGAGGACCCAAAACCAGAACAAATGGCTTCTATTCTGGGCTGTCACTGACTCATTCTGGATGAGTTACTTAAAACTGTGTGTGCCTTCTCAGGGCTGCTGAGAAGAATAATTGAAAAGTACTTTGAGATCCTTGGGTGAACAGTACCAAGTGGGGCAGATATTTTCTTAATTGAGAAAAAATCAAATATACAGAAGAAACCTCTGAGCTGATCTGCCTTATTCAGCATAGCAACCTAGTCTTTGCAAACAGCAGATACAGAACTGGACCCACTGCTTCTTCTTTACCCTCCTTTCTAAAGGGAATCCCACACTGACCCTGTAAGGCATCCATGCAGGGAAAGTAATACAAGATGGTTTGAAATGTTTAAAAGGTAATGCAATATTCCGTATTCTTTTACATGTCCCCTCCCTCACCTTTTGTAATATGTCAGATAAGCCTCCCATCCCCATCTCGCTGGGCACTCAGATTTACAAGCCACTGAAATGAGTCACTGTAAATGTCTGCAGATTTGGCATAGACAGAAGCTCTGAAGAGCTGAGCATGTAAAGTTTTTGTCAAGAGTTTCCACATGGCACAGTGCTTGGTTTGACAGATCTGGATCAAGAAATCAGGAAGGATTCCCTCCCATGCCCATGGTGTGATAATCTAGCAGATTGTGTCACATATTGGATAGTGGCACCTTCCCTGCCTGGGGCCATCTCCACCCCCTGCTTTGTGTAGCCCATCACCCACTGGGGAAGGCCGATGTGCCAATCCATTCTCTACTAGCTATAGCAGCCTTTGGGCCTTTCCACCTTGTCTCATCCTAAAGGGAAAAGGTGTTGCAGGGAAATACATTTCCGGGAATGACCTGGGCACCATCTGTGAGCTGACTGTAAGGGGAAAAATGTTCCCTCTTCATGAAAGGCTGAGGAACAGACGCGAAAGGACAGAAAAGAAAAAGGACTGCAAGAAAATGGAAAATGCATAGGTAGAACAAGAGCCTGAATATAAAGACAACTAGAAGAATCAAAACTGACGGAGAAGAAACTAATACCGCATCATGACAGGAAGAAGATCACAGAAGAGCAACAAAAAACTTGTCCAGGTGTTGATGGGACTCACTTCTGAAGGAAAAGCTGAACGTCTATGTCTAAAACTATCAGATGTGGTACAAGAGGCTGTAATAGGAGTAATGGGATTATACTGAAAGAAAGAAAGTTTGAGCTTGATCAACAAAAAAACTTGAACAGACATTTTAAGGCACCCTCCTTCTGGTGACCCTTTTCACAAAATCACCACCACCCTGACTGATAGGGCCATATGAGCCACCATTTTCATTGAATCAAAGCCATTCTAGGAATCAGTCTTTTCCCACTGAGTTGGTCTTATTACAAGCAATACAGAGAGGAAGTGGGCACAGAAGGGCCAATAAAAACAGGTAATTTTGGGACAGCTTGGCTATGGAATACTTGTGCTTAAGACCTGCATGTTACAGGGGAGCTCTGAATGGACTGCAGTGAAAGGCAGGCAAGGAGATGAGCAGTGGGTTCAATCTCATACTGGGAAGTTCAGCAGAGGTTCCTGGGATGAGCTGGACTGCCACTGCAGATGTTCTTTGGGACTGAGGTTTAAGGCAACCTTAAGTTAAGGGTGACTTAATTATCAGTGGAGAGAGAGTCAAAATCTCTATGAAGATTAAAATATGTAATTCAAGTATAAAACTCTTAGCCACCAGAAGCTGTGGAAGTTGACAGCTTAGCTAAATTCCAAAAAAGCAATTGGACAAATTCTTGGAGGAAAGGTACATCAGTATCTATTGAGTATGGCACTTCGGGATACAGGCTCTGAATCAGAACTTCCTAGATCTCAAATGCTGGAGGCTGCAAGTGAGAGAGGAACAGTGGGGAAAAACCCTGGTCATACCCAGTTCACTTTATCTTTCAGCATCCACTCTCTTCCCCTTGACACAGGATACTGGGCAAGATGAACCTATGATCTGACCCAGTAAATGGCAATTCTTATGTTCTTAAGCAGGGGTGGGCAAAATACAGCCCGCCAGGCCATTCTATCTGGCCCATGGGGCCCCTAAAAATTTAGAAAATGTATATTTATCTGCTCCTGGCTGCCTATCAAAGATGACAGGAGCCAGGAGCAGTAGGACCCAGGGGGAGCTGGCAGGAGTCAGTAATAAGGTCCTGACCCACCCCCCTCCAACTGGAAGTCTCTGCCTGCCACAGCCTTTGAGCTGCTCCAGCACTAGGTGGCTGCATGGCCAGACCGCGGGACCACACCAGTACCCCAGGGTCAGGATGGAGTGGGGGTGTGTCCATGCATGGACTGTGTGTGTGTGTGTGTGTGTGTGTGTGTGTGTGTGTGTGTGGAGTAAGGAAGAAAGAGCATGTGTGTATGTGCGTGTGTTCATAGGGTGAGTCCCACACACTCACCCCATCATACACATGCACCCACACCCCCCTCACACTGCCATACATGCAGACAACTACACCCACACTGTGGCAGAAAGCCACCTTTGTTTCTCCCCAGAAAACTCTGCTCTGTGACAATTTTGGTTAGGATGGGCCCAGCAGAGGATATGTACCTTTACCTTATCTCTTTGGGTAACCTGAGCAGGATACATTCCTGAGGGAGGGGGGAAACCTGCTCTCTCTGCCTATGTGACTAGTATCACATACCTGAGTGAGGGGCTTCCTTCCTGGTGGGGTACAGTCTGCCCGGCAACTAGTGCTGTATTTCAAATTGGTTGGCTGACAGCTAACAGGTGCTGGCCTCCATTGGACCAGGTAAATGAGATCACAAGGGCTATATAAGTTAAGGACTGCCCGGGATGGGGGGCAGCAGCTATGAGGGATACTCAGGAACAAAGAAGAGCTGTACCATCTGAAACTTGCTCTCTCTCTCTCAAAACTCATGATCAAGAAACTGCTTGCCTCCAAAGGGAATCTCCAACAGCCTCTGGATGATACTTGTGAGTAAGCTAACTGAGATCCAACTAGATATATAGCTTGCAGTAATTCAGATGCGAGATCAAAGGCTCCCCCAGCCACAGGAGTTTGCTCGATGGGATTTCTCTGATATTGCTCTACCCTGTACCCTATTCTAACCCTACCCTCTGTAACCAATAAAGTTCTCCTTTATACCTAGTGTGGGAGACTTATTGAGGGGTGGGTTTAATTATGCCTAGGAGGCCCCTTGGGTCTGCGGACTAAGGGAGACTATCCTTTTTGGCCCTCAACTTGGGGAAGTGCCCCAAGTTCTTGTATTGGGTCGAGTACCCATAGGACTATTAGGCCTGTATTTCCCCAAGGACACAGGACACAGACAGTCCCTTCTCGGGGTGGTGGCAGCACACGTTACCCCCGGACTCTCTGGTGGGGCTCGAAAAGGGGGTCTACCAGGTCTTAGGCATCCCTGGAGGGACACGCAGAGTCTGGAAGGTGGACGGGCATAGTGAGGTGGGAGGCTTAACGCAGGAGCTCCCCCTACTGGCCCCCCACACACAGCCCCCCACACCCTACATATCCATATACAACCACATGCTCCCTCACCCCACACTCACACCTCCACACACACCTATCCCCATGTTCCCCATCCCCCCACAATATACAAGAGTAAGACTTCATTTTAAGCTATTGTGTAATCAGCTCTGTGTACACTACGCAAACACATGCAAACCAGGATAAAAATATTTTTTGAAATCAAATTAATGAATGTTGTAGACATTCGGTTTTTAGAATATAATTTGGTATTTTTCTGGTTCTGAGATGGTAAAACCCCTTGCTGAAAGGAGATTTTCCAGGGCAAGGGGAGGGACTTCTGGTGGCAAAGGTCAGGGGTTAGGGGTTGGGACTTCTGGTGACCAGGGGGCAGGGCACCTGCCACGGAGTGAGGCTACCAATGCAGCCCTCGACAGCTTGCCAAAAAACTCAGTAAGCAGCCCTCCGCCTGAAATAATTGCTCGCCCCTGTTCTTAAGGATACAGCACCACTAAGGTGCACCCATCAAGAGAGGGGAGAACATCAGCCAAAGACATCACAGACATGAAATGTAGTGGGGTAGGGGAAGGCAAGATTGCTGGAATAAGCCATTGGTCTTTGAATTCTATTCTGTCCTACACAGGCTTCTTTACTGTGCTTATCACCATCATATCTGAACATCTTCAATTAAGCCTCATGTCTGACTGCTGAATGACAGCAATTAAATTCCTTTATTTAAATTCCTGCTTTTTTTGAAGATTTTGTCTGAAGAACTCATGTAAATTGCTTGGTACCCAGGAAGATAACTGGAAAGGGCCAAACCCCCCCCGCCGATACTTGGAACTTTAGCTGCAGGGAATCAAAGTACCAGGTTCTGCATACACGGCCTATCAAGTCAAACCCTTCGACTAGAGGTGCACCGATATATTGGTCTGATGTCGGATTGGCACTGATATAAAGAAAATAGACTGTATCAGAAATCAGCCTAATGTGGCTGATAAATGCCCTGTGCATGTGCATAGCCACAGTGCAGCATGTATGTGGGTAGGAGCACAGCCCAGCAGCGTGGAGAGCTGCATGCAGGTGATAAGTCTGTTGGGGTGAAAGAGGTGGGGGGAGGGAAGGGGCGTGGGGATGCAGATCAAGGGCCCTGCAGCGAGGGAGGGAGTGGAGCTGGGGCTGGCACTGCTCAGACAGGGTGAGGCAGGTGCAGGACAGAGCTGCGGTTCATCTGGGGTGGGGGGGCAGCTCCCACCACTGCATGCACCCCAGGAGGTGGTGGGGTGGAGGTGTGTGACTCCGGATCTGCACGGGGCAGGGTGGGCTGCAACTCCGGGCTGAGGCCAGGGCTGTGCCAGGCTCTTCCCGGTGGGGAGTGGGCCGGGCTGGACTTGGGGTGGGGCAGGCGGTGGCATTGTGAGGCAGGTTTGGGGGCTACAGTGAATTTTGGGGTGGCTGCAGACCCCCCCCATAACCCTCTACTACTGCCGCTGGTGCATGCCCAGAGCGCAGCCCAGCCCAGCCCCCGCTGGGAAAAGCCCAGAGCAGCCCCGGCCCCAGCCCACAGCGGCAGCCCACTCTGCCCCGTGCAGATCTGGGGGGCACATGCTCCCCACCATGTCCTCCTGGTGAGTATGCAGTGGTGGGAGCCCTTTCCCTCCCCTCCGGATGAGCCACTTGCAGCTCTGTACCACACCCCATCAAACCAAGCCTCTGCCCCAGTCCCTCTCCCTCACCACAGAGGCCTCGATCTGCACCCCCCCCCTTCCCTTCCACCACAACAGATTTACCAGCTGGACACTGGTCTTCAAGCTGCCAGGCTGCATATCAGAAATGGGACTGGTATCAGCCGATACATACCTCCTTACAAATCAGCTATCAGTACTGGCCCCAAAAATCTCTATCGGTTCACTTCTACCTTCCACCCTTAGAAACATAATTTAAATGGTGAAATATGCTTCTAAAATCATACTGGAACATAGGAATAGAAGGGACTTCCTGGGATACTGATTCTAGTTCCCTGCTTTCACAGGCAATAATGAAAGATGATCCCATAGGTCAACTGTGCCAGTCTAAAGTAATGTATTAAACCCCAAAGCTACCCTTCTTTGGTAGCATGGACACTAGAAGCCAAGAGGTGGAGAGTTTGAGGCCATAGCAGAAGCACTCATGGAGTGGCCATGTCAGATTCCAGTGAATCTGCAAATTCTACTAAATACCTTGCCACAAGGACACAAGAAAGGAAAGGAATCCCAGAGCTTACCCCTCACCTCTCCCCAGCATGCACATACTTTTCAATTTTGAACAACTTTACCCATTTGTTCATCCCAGGAAAGGAACCATTTTGGTTGACATCACATGACAAATTTAATCTAGCCCAGGACGAAAAGAATTAATTTTTTAAACCCTTGTCAAAAGTACCACTTCTCTATTTTAAATTGACCCTAACCATAGGTGGATGTAGATTTTTTAAAAAGGTGGGTGCAGATGGTGAGGTGCACCATCACATATAAAACAACACATTTTTCTCCAGTTAAAAATAAATTAAAAGCTGGGGGCCTAGGGCTGTATTATTTAGTTTAAAATTTAAGCCAAAACAAATATAACAGCAGTGGAATGAATTAAAAACAATCTACAAGGCTGTGAAACAGGAGCTTCATTGCCAGGAGCAGCTAACAGACAGCAGAACTGCAGAACAAAGGTAGCTTGACTGGTGGACCATCAAGACCATTAAAAATAAGATAGGGTCCTTAACACCTGTGGAACGAAGAGTTCAGAAGAGTAAATTACAACAAGTCATGAAGCTAATTGACTCCAGCAGAACTGCCTGACTAGAAGTGCCACTGCCACTGCCAGGCAGTTGGTTTTAAACTTTGGATTTTGGGGGTTAGGCCTCCTCACCCAAATGACAGTGTATAGCAAGAAAAAAGTTAATCCTGGTTACCACCTAGCCATAAAGTGCAATAAAATTAGAAGAGAGACCACTGGAAATATTTATGAGATATTCTTTCCATTATTTGTTCTCTCACGTTGGCTTCTAATGTGCGACTTAAAATAATTTCCGTGTCATTAAAACATGTTTGCTTTGCCATGAGGGAAGAACATACGAAAACACTCTTTTCATCTCTAGCGGCTTGCTTGATAAAGTCACCTCGAAGAAGATGACATGGGTCTTCTGGCATTTCTATGATGCATCTGCAATTAATTGGGAAATAGGAGTACCTGAGAGTAAGATCTTTAATTGCGATTGGCTTCTCTGAATTGACTGACATCTTCTACAAAGAGAGACATCATTTGTGATGAAGATAAATATGGGAGCTGAGTCTAAGAGAATGTAAACTAACTCCCATCCTTCAAGTCTAATAGAAAAGGGCCATATTCATTAATATTGCATCAAAATGTTTTATGTTTATATTTCCTTCTATGATTATTTCATCAACATTACTCCAGGGACCAGGAGAGCAACTTGTTTACAGTCTCTTCCAGGTTTCCCTTCCAGAGACACATTTGTAGGTGCCAAACTTAGAGACAATCTTTAGAAAATTCTAGGACACAACTATCATTTTTAAGAGAGTTACTTTCAAAATACAGTTCATAGGTCAAGTGCTTCTCACTATGTGCAGCTTGCCATGAAAGGGCTGAGCAAAATGCTCTACTTTTAGGCTAGGATTTTTAAAGCATCTGGAGGGATTTGGGTATTTTACACCCTTTGAAAACCCCAGCTATCAGTCTTAAAGTACTAGGCTGGGAGTGAGGATTCCTTTTCCCACTCACTCTCTGCTTTTGGGCAACTCATTTCACCTCTCCATACCTCATCTTTCCATCTAGAAACAGGACAATACTCCTGCTGTGCTGCTAATTTGACAACATTTCATGGGAGTTTCATCTTCTATGTCATGGGGCTTCTCTCAAATATTCCAAAAACTTCTTCTGGTGAAAGCCACTATCTAAACACTATTTTTAAATGCTATTTTGAATTTCCAAAGCTTCTCATTGGTATTCAGTGCTCTTGTTGATATTCTTTGAGTAAAACATAATCAGAGGCCCAACAGACTGATCCATATTTTTACCTGAAGAGTTTAAAGCTTACATTTTTATATCTCAAGACCTGCATTTAGAGTTCCAAATCCCTGGAGGCAATGGGTTCCTGCCACCCCCTCAGAAGTAAGTGGGGGTTAGAAATGCTTGGGAAACTTTGCCCCAGATTTAATCTTTTCTATATTTAACACCTGGCAGGCTTGTTCTTACCCTATAGCCATTTTCAAATCTCTGCATAAATTTGAAAGACTATTATACACAAACATCCTAATGTCTTGAATATTTGTATCTGAGATAAAGATTTGAAAAAGGAACAATAAATATTAAAGTGTTCTCTTTTCCTAACTTTGTCCTTAATCCCTATAAGCCCCAGGATCCCCTTTCTCCCTTAAACTCTTACTGAGTCATTATCAGGGATCTGGGTTTTCCATTTGTGAAAGAAAAATGAAGCAAAACCAGGATTTTCTCCTTCTAAGGAGAAAAGCCCAGATTTTCTCCTTTAAAGGAGAAAAATGTGAGTTAAGGAGGGTTTCCCCTTGCAAGCTAGCAGAGTTCCAGCCTGCAAGGGGCTGCAGGGAATGGGGGGAGGACAGTCAGGCAGGGGGTGCCATGTGCATGGACACACATACACATGGCCGCCAGGCTGCCTGGAGAGCAGCTGCCGCAGGTAGGTCTGGGCAAAGGGGAGGGAATGGATAGAAATGAGGCCTTCATAGTGAAGGAGGGAGTTGGCCAGGGCTGGGGCTACCCAGCCCGGGCAGTGCATGGGACCTGGGGCCCAGGGCCCAGGAGGGGAGCAGGATAGCGCTGCAGGCAGCTTATCGGGGATGGGGGAAACTAGCTCCCTGCCACTGTATGCACTCCTGAGAGGGGACATGAGGGGCATGTGTCCCCAGATATGTACACAGGGTGGGTGTGGGCTGCCCGCTGCAGGCTCAGGCTCCTTGCCCTGCTGTCCCTCTAGGGCCTCCATGGCTCAGTGAGGAGGACCCACTGTGACAGGGGAGGCTCAATACCACTGCTGCAAGCCTCACACTGCCATAGTGAAGTGGCCCTTGCCTGCCTGGCAGCAGCAAGGGCACAGCCCCACACTGACATTCCCACTGCCAGGTGCAGGGGGCACCTCGCCATGGCAGCGCAGTGGCACCGAGCTTCCCTGCCCAACCCTGCCACGCTGGGTCCTGCCCACTGGGCCATGGAGGCCTTGCAGGGAGGGGCAGCAGGGCGGGGAGCCCCAAGCCTGCACCCCAGCTCCCCAGTGTCCAGCCATGCCACCTGTGGGGGAGGGGAGCTGGGCTCTGCACTCTGCTCTCCGCTGGAGCCACAGCAGTCACTGCCGCCTGTGGGCAGCAGCCGGGGCTTGGGCACTGCTGCAGGGGCAGAAGGCTGTGGACCTGGGTTCACGGCCCTGTAGCCTTGGCAGATGGCTCCCTCCTGGAGGGTTGGGGGCCTGTGGATGGGGAGTAAGGGGCAGGGGCACTGTCATATCAGAACTGCTCAGCACCACAAAGCGGGGGGGACGGAGCTGCAGCTGGGCCCATGTCCTGGTGAGCAAAGGGGGTAGGGAGAGCTCCAATTTTCTGTGATAAAAAACCCAAAATCAAACACTGAATTTTACAGGTATTTAGAATTTATGTTACTAAAATGATTGAGGCATTGGTAGGTTTCCAAACCGCTTGGAATTGTAAATATATCAATAAAACATCGTGCCAACCGATACCTATATACATTCGTTCACAGATGTTAGGGTCGGAAGGGACCTCAATAGAGCATCGAGTCCGACCCC
>NW_005842238.1:308945-309246 GCF_000455745.1 Alligator sinensis
TAGATGCCCCCAGCTAGATACTCATCTAACCTCCTCTTGAAGACCCCCAGGGTAGGGGAGAGCACCACCTCCCTTGGGAGCCCGTTCCAGACCTTGGCCACTCTAACTGTGAAGAAGTTCTTCCTAATGTCCAGTCTAAATCTGCTCTCTGCTAGCTTATGGCCATTATTTCTTGTAACCCCCGGGGGCGCCTTGGTGAATAAAACCTCACCAATTCCCTTCTGTGCCCCCGTGATGAACTTATAGGCAGCCACAAGTTCGCCTCTCAACCTTCTCTTGTGGAGGCTGAAGAGGTCCAGGT
>NW_005842238.1:310658-316149 GCF_000455745.1 Alligator sinensis
TTCTCTGGTCAGCCAAGGAAGCCTCTTGGCCCCTTTCCCCCTTTTTCCCCGCATTGGGATTGTCTCCCTCTGTGCCCGAAGGATCATTTCCTTAAGGCACAGCCACCCTTCCTGGGCTCCCATCTCTTCAAAACTCTTACTTTGCAGTGCATCCTTGACTAAACGCCTGAGTTCATTGAAATCAGCTTTCCTAAAGTCTAGCACTTTCACCCTACTAGTTACCTTACCCACTACATATAGTAGTGTTTCATTTTAATTGCGGATTTTGTGAGTTTTAATCAGATAATTTAATCATGGGGCAGAGGGTCAGACATGATGATCCTTCGGGGTCCCTTCTGACTCTACAATCTATGAATCTATGAATTTGTGGTGTTTTTTATCAGACAATTTGCAATTTTTAAATGGAGAAAACCAGGATCCCTGGTCATTTATATAATATCAACATCGTCAGGATAAAATGGTGAAAACTGACCCTCCATTAATTAGCCTTTCCATACCTTTGTGAGACAGATAAGTATTAGCAGACACACTGTATGGGTGCTGAGGAGGAAAAGTGGCCTGCCTGAGATCACCCATGAGGTGTCAGTGGCAGATTGGGGTTGAACCCCCAAAAGCCAGCACCACCTCCTGTGCTCCCCCATCCTGCTATCGCTATTGGACAAACACAGAATCATAGAAAGAAAGACTGGAAAGGACCTATAAGAACATCAAGACCTGTCCCCTGCCATGGGCAGGTGGTAATTGGGCTCAAACGAGCTCAACAAGGTGTTTGTCCAGCCTCCTCTTGAAGACCACCAGAGATGGTAACAGAAGGAAAAGATTTCTCAATGTCAAAAACAACTGATAAAAAAGACACTGTTAAAGAAGTCTCTTCTTTCAGGCCGCTTATTTTGTAACAGGATATTCTGAGTACCTAGCCTCTTGCAGAAAGGTCCTTCAGAAGAGCAAAGAAACCTGCAACCTTGAGCTTCAAAACTTAAGGAAGATATATTTTCCATATCTCTACATTAGATATTGTGAGGGTTCTTCCTACCCAGATGAAGGACCCAGCATTTGTCCCTGTTGAACTTCATCTGGTTTTCTTCAGCCCATAGGACCAGCCTGTCAAGATCTTCCTGAATCCCTGACCTGTTCTCTGATGTGTCCACTTGTCCCCACAGTTTGGTATCATCTGCAAACTTAATCATTGCACTTTTTATTCCCTCATTCAAGTCATTAAAAAAGATATTAAAGAGCACAGTCCCAACCACTGATTCCTGGGGTACACCACTGAAAATGCCCTTCTAGGATGAGGCCACCCCATCAATTAAGACTCATTGGGATCAGCGGCTGAGCCAGGTCCCAACCCCCTCACTGTAGCCTGGTCTAGGCCAGTACTCTCCAACTTAACTGAGAGGATTTCATGGGAAACAGTATCAAAGGCCTTGCTGAAATCTAGGTAGATGACATCCACCTCCTGTCCCATGTCCAGGTGGTTAGTTACCTAGTCATAAAACGACATCAGGTTTGTTAAGCATGACCTCCCCTCTACAAAGCCATGCTGGTTGCTTCTCAGTACCCAAGAAGATGCAAGCTTGTGGATGATGTCCTCCTTGATAATTTTTTCAAAGATCTTCCCCAGGACCAAAGTCAGACTGACCAGTCTATAGTTGGCAGGGTCATCCCTCTTTCCTTTCTTAAGGATGTATACCACATTCACATTGTTCTAGTCACTAGGGACAACTCCTGAATTCCACGATTCCTCCAACAGCCTCACCAGAGGCACTGCTATAAGCACAGCAAGCTCAGCCAGCACACTTGGTTGAAGGTCGTCTGGACCAGTAGCAAGCTTCCACAGCTGGGAGCCTAGATCAGGTGACCTTGATCCGAGCCATGGAGGTGCAGTGGAGCCCCTGACTCCAGCTGCGCCCTGAAGGCTGGAAGCCCTGATCTGCTGCTGTTCTCAGTGGAGGGGGGCATGTTGGAGCCAAGGACACTGATGTACCCCTGAAGCTGGGAGCAACACCTGAGCATGGCTCCTAGCCCTTGACTCTGATGGACCCCTGAAACTGGGAGCAGCAATCAAAGCACTCTCAACTTTGGAAGCACCTGAGAGTCAAGACCCTTGACTTCCATGTGCTCTGAAGGCTGGATCCCCAATTAGCTTGTCCACAAATTCAATTAATGGCATATTAGGAACCAGACAAAGGTATTACACATATTGGCTACTGACAGAAGTTCACATAAACTGGTATAAGTGATCAGAAACTGGTTCAGATCTGTAGCACACACAAGTTTAGTACACATAAAGCCACTTTCAAAGTGGCCAAAACCAGGTTAAGATAAACCTGGATGTAATGTCAGACTTAACTGATTTAGGTTAAATCAGTTTATTGAACTTCTGTCCCAGATCCCCTCCAGATTCACAGTCTCCCAGCATGCTTTTCACCTCCCCTGCAAACAGCCTGTAGGAGGCTGGGTGGGGTAGGCTAGGCCCAAACTGCCTGCTCCAGCCAGGTGTGCTCTAGTGCCTCCCAGCTTTTAGCCTGAGCCACTGCAGGCATGTGGCTGCATTTCCAGAATCAAAATCAATGTCTGTTCACTTGCTTATCAGTTCAATCTATGAAGTTTAGACTAACCTGCAAAAATTGAATTGATTCAGCCTTGGACTTTTTGACTGTCTGTACTTAGCCATTTTGTGTAGTAACTTTGTGGTTTATTCCTTGTTTTATCATGCCATTAATTGCATTAATGTGTCACTGGGTGTCCAATTGATCTAACAGTATCTTCACCTGTTCTGGACTGATTTTATGAGGACTGCTGTTATTGGCATATTCGCTGCACCCCTGGTCTGGTGACCAGTTCTTGCCTGGGTTCAGGAATACTGATGCAAAGTAATTGTTGAGGAGCTTTGCCTTTTCACAGGGGTCGACTGTGGACTTCCCCTCCATGTTCCATAGGGGTGCCAAAATGGAGCTTGATTTTTTCTTGCTCCCTATGTACCTATAGAAGGATTTTTTGTTATCTTTAATTTCAGTCACCAGCTTGACTTCCGTGGATGCCTTGGCTTTTCTTGTCTTGTGTCTGCAGATCCTGGCCGCATGAGTGCACTCTCCTCTGAATCCCGAACCATTTTTCCATTGGATGTACACTTCTTTTTTCTTTTTGAGAAATTCCCTAATGTCTCTGTTGAGCCAGGCAGATCTCTTGGCCCCTCTCCCTCTTTTCAATCGCATGGGGATAGCCTCTTTTTGAGTAATAATAGGCTCCTTGAGGAAACGCCATCCTTCTTAAGCTCCCAAATTGTCCAGGTGCTGGTTGCAAAGGGCCTTTCCAACTAGACTCCTGAGTTTACCGAAGTCCACCTGTCTGAAGTCTAGGATTTTTGTTCTGCTGGTAGAGTTCCCAGCCTTTCAGTAGATGGTGAGTCTGATCAGATCATGATCACTGTCACCCAGAGCACCTCTAATCTTCAGGTCACCTACCACATCTTCCTCTTTGGCCAGCACTAAGACCAGAGTGGCTTTACTTCTAGTTGGCCCCTCCACAGCCTGTATCAAGAACAGGTCATCTATAGTCGCCAGGAAGTTGGTTGATCTGCTGGAGCAGGCTGAATGATCTTCCCAACAGATGTTGGGGTAGTTGAAATCACCCATGATGATCAAGTCTTTGGTACTAGCTGCTTCGGCCAGTCTGCTGTAGAATGCCAGGTCATAATCTCTTCTTGGTGGGGGGGCCTGTAATAGACTCCCACCATCAGGTCCCCTTCTCCCAAGCCCCCTTGTAACCTTTCCTTATAACCTTTACTTGTAACCTTCCTATCCAATGTTCCATGTAACTATGGTACTGTCAATCAATAAGATTTTACTGCACATACTTTCTCTTTCAAAGCCTGCAAAGAGAATTTGTCATCTTTTGTACCCAGTATAAACATTTTTTTTTCATCCTTCAGTTCCACGGGGCTGAGGACTTTGATGCTATTCTTCTCTTGTGGTTTCATTCCATTTATTATGCAGCACTCAGGGCACTAAGACTTGCATTCGTTCTTGCTCTTGTCTAATTAAGATGAATGGTAACTGTCCACACTGTTTATTACCCTAGAGAAAATCTATTAGCAGTTCTGATGGATAGTCTCCCAGGAATTACCACCACACTGCTTCTGAAAGGCTTCAAGTCAAAATGCCAGTGATTATGATTGCCACAAAGCGGTTGAGCATCCTAAATTCTTTTATGATTTACAGTGTTATTTGTGAGAGTGGTTATACTCAGAGACATCTCAAGAAATGTGGAGAGGAGCAACATGATTTAGAAGCTAACACACAGAACAGGTAGTCAACCTTTGCCACAGCCACCCAGAGTGTCCTCAGGCAAATCACTTAACATTTCTGTGCTTCAGTTAGCATAACCCCAGCTCCCAGTAGCTACTGTACTCTGCTGCAATCCTATAAACTCACACGTGTTTCAAAGCTTATATGGTTTGGAACAGAAGCTCACTTGGGTTGTAGTGTCTGGGCGAGACAACTCTGGAATGACAAATAGAAAGAGGCAAAGGAAAAATGTAGAGATATGGAAAATATATCTTCCCTAAGTCTTGAACCTCAAGGTTGCAGGTTTATTTGCTCGTCCAAAGATCCTTTCTGCGAGAGGCTAGGCACTCAGAATATCCTGTTACAAAATAAGAGGCCTGAAAGGAGAGACTTCTTTAACAGCTTGGATCAGTTATTTCTGACATTGAGAAATCTTTCCCTTCTGAGTGACAAGTCCCGACTGCCCAGGCATTATAATTCTGGTGCATTATAATTCTAAAGGCATTAGAATAAGTATAAAAAGGGGATTCTTTACACAGCACTAAGCACTAACCTTGTATCACTAACACACCAACAGTCAGCAGTGAGTAGCATGGATGGTTTCATGATGATAGTGCAGGTGAAGCTCTCCAGAAGACATGACATTGCCATTAGATGACCACATGACGAGTGCCGCTCTGCCTATCACTATAAGCATTACTCAGTTGGACACCACCCGGCTACTTAGATAGGGGGCTCAAGCTGAGAAATTCAGACTTTTAAAATCATTTCAATCAGTCCCAAATGGCAGGTAGAGCCATCAAACTGACTTTCCCCATGCCAGGCTAATTGCCTTTAAAAACATCTGTCAGTGCTACATAGTCATTCCCTAAAGTCTGCCATAAGAAGTTAATTTGCTTCTAGGTAGGCCTTGTTAAAAGAAATAAAATCCTGTCCCTCAACGTACAAAGGGTAAATGTCCCACATATAAATCAAGCATGTTAAGTCCATGTTAAAAGGAAGCTGGCATCACCTGTAAATTCAAACCTGATAAGACTGGTGAAGGCAGAATTAAGACTACACGTAGAAGACTCTTGATTACATCAAATAGCCGCAGCACAGGAACCTTTAATTAGTTCAAAATCTTTATCAGGTAAAGTTCGTTCACCATTGTTGGTAGTTTCCTTTTTGGAGGGGGCAAAGGGATAAACACAAGCAGGTAACAA
>NW_005842238.1:316180-317783 GCF_000455745.1 Alligator sinensis
CCTGCTGAAGGAGCACAGAGCAAGCCTGAAATACCCTATTCAGGCTCCTCTCAAAGACAAATGAGAAACCAAACATCATTAGAGTCATCAGCACCCTCTCTGTGCTACCAGTATCCTGGATCCTGTCCAATTCAACCTCAGACCAGTGTGTGGAACTGAATGGCACTGATAACAAATGACCCCCTCCAGTCCACAGTCTAATCCCTACGGGCTGCTTTGCAAGGTGATGCCCTGGACCACTGCACTATCCCAGGTTATATTTAGGGCAATCCAATAAATCTGTACACTGACCTTAATAAAAAGAATGGGAACATACAGAAAAAAGCAGATCAGAAAGTTTTGCAGAACTGATATTAATGCATCAAAAGCTACTGCATTTCACATATTTATTTTGTCAAGCTGTCAAAAATGGCACCTTGGTGGTATTACATAAAAAGGCATTAGAATAGAAAATGCTTTGTACCTAAAAAAGAAAATTACACAAATCCTGATATTAAATGAGATTTAAATGCTATGCAGATACATAAATAAAAGGGTTTCATTAAACAGGACTAGACTCTAAAGAGCAACATATGAAGGATGCATGCATCAGTGATAGGAACAGTCAATGCCATATGATGTAACAAACCAGCCTGGCTTTGGACTCTACCGAAAATGGATTGGTGTGGTTTTTTAATCTTGTCAGCTGCACACCTGCTAACAGATCAGGAAGCTGAAAGGCTGTTTACTTGCACTGCCAACATTCAAGCTGATTATTTTCTGCAGAAAGAGACAGACATTTACTTTTTGTGTCCCAAAGAAGGCTTCTCCACCACCAAAGGACAAATCACAAGCCTGATTCCCTCACTAGCACTGAGGAAAGAGACAAATGCTCCCTCCCAGCTAAATTAAAAGGAGTGTAAAGATTTCATTACAGACAACTCAACAATTTCTCCTGTGTTCTTTTTTTTTATTTATTTATTTATTTTTTACTTTTTCTGCAACTCCTACACCAGGAATAGTACACACTCATTCAAACTGCCCCCTTACTTCACAATGCTACCCCTGTACGTACTGTAGAGTAGGTCAAATTCATTCCTGTACAGAGTGCCTGATTAAGTCCAGGCACAATATCAATCTTATGTCAGCCTCATTTTAGGGTGGTGAAAATATGATGCAAATGTGACCTGGGCCCTCACACAGATCCTCTGCACAGGACTGAGTTTTATCCAACATGATCAAGGCTTTCAAAGAGCCTCAGCCATCTATAGTGATGGCCCTTCCTCTATGGACTCCAGAACCATGATCTGGACCATAAAAGTGTCCCTCCTCCACCTGCACCTCCTCTTCAGCATCCAGAACTGCAGGTCTCTGTAGTATCAAAGGATAACATAGACATCTGAGAGCTAGACAGTCAGTGTAGGACTGTTCCCCACATTAAACTGTTCAATCTGAAGCTCCCAAACTGATTGGCTCCCAACACTTTCATTGGAAGAGGATTCCAAAACCTCACAGTCAAGGTACTTTACCCAATAGCCATTCTCAAGCTCCTTCTGTTCTTGTTAAACCTCTCCACATTCCCTGCTCTTTGTAAAACTATAAAGAGAATTAATCTCTCCTCTTT
>NW_005842238.1:317814-340128 GCF_000455745.1 Alligator sinensis
CTTCCAAAATCTGTTTTTGAAAGATACAATACAGAGGCAAATGGCAACACACAACATTAAACAAGAGCAAAAGGAGAGATTGATAGCAACAGTTTTGGTTCACTGGGTACATTGCTGTCCTGTCCTTGAGTTACAACAATGGCAATAAGTGCAGCTCATCAAGGGAGTCACTGAGAACCCTTCCTCACCCTCAGATAATCCCCAAAGCACATGGTCATTTGACTCCACCGGGATCAGTCCATTTGGGAGGGTGCCATTTCCAGGGAAGATTAGGAGAGGATGATGAAATATTTCACTGTTAATAGCTTTATGGAGCTTATCAATTTCAGTGCATAACTTGTATTTTTGAGATTTTGCCATGGAAGGTTGGAAATTTAACCTCACCTTATAGAAACTTTTCAAAGATGATTTAACCTGTGGTTAGATTTGATGCAGAAGCACAGAGGGCTGGGATTAATAGGATGGCCTTGTGTATTTTTATGTGATGGAAGTAATCTAAGAGGAGGATAACATCTTTCATCATGCTGCACTATGTGTTGTGAACTTACGTGACAAGAGCATAAGGGTTAAGAAAGGAAAGTTGGCAATTTTGATCCCATTTCCATCAGCAGATCCTCTTTCAGCAAGAGCCTATGTTTTGCATGTAATGTTCAGCCACCCTTGGATCCTCCTCCTCTTTTGCACTTGCATAGAGAGTGCAATCTGGACAAATGAGATCTGGGAGTCTTGTCTGGGAGTCAGGATGCCCTGAGCAATAAACCAATTGCTGCTACTTACTTGCCATGCTGTCCTGGACAAGTCACTTCACTTCTATGCCTCAGTTTCCCTCATCTAACTGGGAGCTATGTAGAGAGGCCTTATTGTTTGGGGGTGTTGTGAGGATTAATCTGTTAATGTCTGCAGCATCCCATGAACATAAAATGTATTCTTACTATACAGACACTGGCTACAGTCTAGCCCTGCACTCGGGGGTAGAAATAAATCCAGTCTGGTTTTATACTGCAGTGCACCAGTAACCGTGCAAGTGCCTACCCATGCAAATCCATCACCGAGCATTTAAATGCATTTAAATGCTTGTTAAGTATCACAGGGAAATAACTGATTCTAAATGGAGGACTTAGCAGTGCATTATAAGGAACTCAGATACATGCTATTTACCATAGTTTTACGTTGTATGGGTTGAGACATTGTATAAGTTGCCCCTATATTTCTGTAAAAAAAAAGTTAGGATTTTTGTATGTCTGGTGTATACGTCAACCCTGCCTCGGTGTGGAAGATGCTGGAAGCCAGGCAGGCTCGTGGGAGAGGAAGCATGCTGGGAAGTTCCCAGGAAGTTGGATCCGGACCCTGGGAGCATCGGCAGCACATGGCCCAGTGGCAACCCACCCGCCCAGCCCTGGTGGGTGCTGCCAACATGGAGGGAAAGACCAGGCCCCCCCGCAGCTCAGGGGCTGCCCGGCCTGGTGGCATCTTGCCCCCCGGCCGTGGGGCAGGTAGGGAGGTTCTGCCGAAAGCAGGATCAGGCCCTTCGCCGCTTTTGCTTTCCGCAGGTGCCTGCAGCTGGCAGGATGCCCGGTGCTGCCCAGAAAGGGGCTGGCTTTCCCCAGCAGCAGTACGGGGTGTTGCGGGGAAGCTGGCCCTGCCTGACACCCTGTGCTGTCCCTGGGGAAAGCTAGCCCCTTCCTGGCCAGCACCAGGCATCCTGCTGGCCACAGGTGCCTGCTGAAGGCAGAAGGAGTGACGGGCCCGATCCTGCTTTTGGCAGAGCCTCCCTGCCCTGCAGCTGAGGGGCAAGCTTCCGCCAGGCTGGGCAGCCCCTGAGCTGCAAGGTGGCTTAGTCTTTCCCTCCACAGTGGCAGCATCCCCTGTGGCTTGCTGGGCAGGCTGCCAGCAGGCCATGTGCTGCCCAAGCTCCTAGAGAGCTCCCGGGAAGGTCCAAGAAGTACTGCTTGCAGAGCATGGTGTGTAAGTCATGGTTGAATTTTAAGAGTTAAAAATTTGGCTTCAAAACTTGATTTATACACTGTGAAATATGGTATTAGCTTTCACTGTAATTACCCAAGGCCATGTTGTATCCCCCTGAGGAGGATAAGAAGGCCCCGGGAACTGTCATGCTCACTTTACAAAGCTCCTGTCCAAAACTCCCCTTAAGGGCAAAGGTGATTTATGAATAGGGACCTACTTAATTTGTAGTTTTACAGATTTCACAGAAACTGTAAAATCTGGGATTGTCCACAAAATCTGCAAAATCAACAAAAAAGAACCTTAATAAAAATAAAACTCTGGCTCCCCACTGGGATCCAGTGGTCCTTGGTGCCAGAAGGGGATGATGCCGGCTGGCTGAGCAACACAAATGGCAGCAGACAAGATAGCTGCTGCCCCCCTGTCCTCCTTCCTCCGCCCCCTCCCGAGCCTTTTTGCCAATCTGTGCTGAGGGGTGGGGCTGCACAAATAGCAGCCAGCCAGCCAGATAGCAGCCGCCCCCTTGCGCTTCCTCCCCCTGGGACCTCTTTGCCAATCAGCACTGAAGGGCAGAGCTGCACAAGGGGCAGGGCACAAAGGGCAGTCAGCCATCAAAATGATGGCCACACTCCTATCCTTCCTCTCCCTGGGGCCTCTCCACCAATCAGCACTAAGGGATGGAGCCTCTTCACCAATCAGCACCAAGGGCTGCCACAAAATGAGAACTTTAGCCTGCAATCAACCCACGAAAATTGATAAGTCCCCCAGAATTTAGGTAGACCCCTATTTATGAACACAGCAGACCCTTGGGATCCATGAGGAATGGAGACTCCAACCAGCACGCTGTGTGACTGGTCCTTACACAACTGATCACGTAGCACTTATAACTCATTGAGCCTTCAGATGCCTGAGAATATTTCACAGCACAGCACACCACCAAGTTATTTGTGAAACCTGTAGGCAGTCTGTTGTCCTTACACAGTAGAAAACAGCCATGTATCCAGCTGGCTTACATAATTAGACACATTCCCAGCACATAAACACCACTCAAACTCATTTTCAGAAATCATTGGCACCCAGTTACACACAAGACAAGTGGATATTCCAGCCATTCCACCCGCTGCACTTCTACTGGTTAAAGTCCTCAGCAGAACCTCACCCATTTCTCCCCCACACATGCACACAAAGGGTTATGCTACTTCGCATTCAAACCAAAAGTATTCTTGTGTCATGATCAAATTCTGAGAGGGTTGCATGGCACCAGCCAGTATAGTCCTACTTATTACACTGGAGAGTTTACAAGGGCTAGTCCACACCTGTGCAGTATTAATCATGCAAAGTAAAGAATATCCTGTTACCAAGGCAGAATGGAGGCATGCTGAATACTTTGGTAAGAGGCAGCATCTTTCTAAAGCAAGATACTTTGGGGTGGGGAAAAGAGAATTGTCAAACCAAAAGCATCATTTCCACCCAGGGCCAGCCCACCCTATACTGCGAAACCTGCAGCCGCAGGCGGGGGCCCTTGTGTCTGGCCACTCACCACCACTCCCTCACTGCTGCCAGAGGTGGCTTCTTCAGCTGCTCACCACCCCCCACCTCTGCCGCCGACTTCTTCGGCCGCTCGCCATCCCCTCCGCCCCCCACAACCGGCTTCTTCAGGGCAGCGGGCCCCAAAACCATTTCTTGCAGGGAGCACCAAAAAAATGCGGGCCAGCCCTTCTTCCACCCTCCATCCTGTGGGGTTGTTGCTTCTCTCTACCTCCCTACTCAAATGCGCACCATTGAGGTGTGCCCCTAAAGAAATATATATATATATAGAGAGGCATAATTTACTGAGGGCTAGATCCTTTTGGGGAGATCAATGGGAATTTAGCCATTGATTTCAGTGTTATTAGGATCAGTCCCTAACTCTGTGACTGACTCCCAAGTCAGAAAAGTGCGTCTCAGCTGGTGCTTAAAAGGCTCTGGTTTTGGGCACCCCAACTGTCAGCCAGTTGCACATGGTTTCCAAGTGCACTGGCTTTTATCTAGTATGCCAAAGCATATTCTTGACCAGCATATGCTACAACGTATCATAGAAAATTAGGGTTGTAAGGGACCTCAGGAGGTCATCTAGTCCAATTTCCCTGCACAAAGCAGAACCATCCCCAACTAGATCATCCAACCAAGGCTTTGTGCAGCAGGATCTTAAAATCTCCAAGTCTGGAGAGTTCACAACCCCTCGCTGTGTAACTTGTTCTAGTGTTTTACTACCCTCCTAATGAGAAGGTTTTTTCCTAATATCTAACCTAAACTTCCCGTGCTGCAACTTGAGCCCATGGCTCCTTGTTCTGTTATCTACCACCACTGAGAACAGTCCAGCTCCATCCTCTTTGTAATCACCCTGCAGGTAATTGAAGGCTACTATTAAATCCTGTCCCCAGTCTTCTCTTTTCCAAACTAAATACCCAGCTCCCTCAGCCTCTCCTCAGAAGTCATACGCCCCAGCCTCCTAGGTATCTCTGAGTAGTCTGTAAGTTGCAGTACCCTAATTAGCAGCAGTTCCTCTGCATGACAAAAAAGCTCATGGCTTACCTGGTGATGATGGCAAGGTGAGGAGGGCTCATGCAGGCCCCCATGAAGAGCACCACATTCTCATGCCGCGTCTGTCGGTAGGCCATCACTTCCCGCTTGAAGGCCTTCAGCTGGTCTTCGTTGTCCCTCTCAATGTCAATGAGGCGGATGGCCACCTCACCATGCCAACGTCCATGGAACACCTGGCCAAAGCGCCCTTTGCCTATCAGTTCTCCAATTTCCAGCTGCTCAAAGGGGATGTCCCACTCCTGGAGAAAGATGCTGGTCTGGCTGGCCTTGCGTGGGAAGTTGCGAGCGGAGAGGAGAGAGAGGTTCATTTCCTCAAAGTCATCCTCAGACTCCTGGGCCTCCTCATTCCCATCCTCATTCTGCAGGGAGACAAATGTATCTTGCTTGCATTCCTTGGCATGTGCAAGGAACTGGGGTAGAAAAGGAACATTTGCTTCCACTGCTGGTGCATGGAACACACTATAAAACCAGGTGGAGCTTTTCCCACCAACACAATGGTTACGCACAAAGCTGCCTGCCCACTTCTCACAGACCTTCTCTTTGCCAGTGAGAGTGTTTCTGAGACCCAGGCATGGTCAAAACCCCACCCCTGTCTCTTCCCCGTTCTACACCCCCATTCCTCCCTCCTTTAGTTAGATGGCAGATGGCTGATTTGGAAGAGATCAGATGGCAGATTTGGAAAAGACCAAACTGCCAGTGCTGCTCTATTAACCAGATGGCAGGAGAACTGGAAATGAGGCTCGGCTGAGAGGGGGGTTATCTAGTGCTGTAGCATCACTTCTTGGAAGATGCTCTGAGCAAGAGAGTTGGGGGTTAGGATTAAAATGGAACAGACTGAGGCCAGAAAGTTGGCATGAATTAAAGTCTGCCAAAGCTCCACTCTCTACTTGGGCACTGAAATAACCCTAAACATGAGTACATGGACAGTAATTGGAAGTTAGTTTGTAATTGTGTGGATTCAGGTAAACTGAACGATGAGGCTCAGGAACAGAGGAACTGAAATAAATTATATTTGCACCAAGATACCATGGAAACTTGCAAACCAGATGCTAAAGGCAAAAGGTTGAAAAACAACAGTATATTTTAGTTAAATATTTTTTTCTGACATCATAAAAAATTTAGCCACTCTTCACTGAGATTCTCAACTATTACAGCAGTCCCCAGAGCTCAGCAGATTCAAACTCATTCAGAACTATGCTGAATTAGTTCTTCATGGAACGTGCACTGTTTTACTAACTTCCAGATAACCTTGAGTGACCGTGTCCCCTTCCCCATATACGCATAATTACTTTCTCACAGAGTATTTGGAAATATACATACATTATTGGACTGGATTTGCACCAGTATAAACAAAAACAAACTGGCCCACACACAAAAAATCCCCAGGATGAATGAACAGCTAAAAGATCAAATAGAGACACACATTTATTAGGGCAGACAGATATTTGATCTGATTATTCACACGTTATATTGTGAATCTTGCCATTGTTCATTGACAATTTACTCAATGAATAATTTTTCATGGTATTCAATGAGCTCTGGCAGACAAACACATTACTATCCTGGATACATGCAGGGGACCGATAGACTTAAAGCCAAATATGAAGTCCACAACTGCTATCACTACTGCTTCCAAGTGGAAGATGCTCAGAAACTAAAGCAATGGGTACAGCAGTATAAAGCTGAAATAGGTAGACTCAGGAATGTACAAACGATTAGGGAAATGACAGAAATGTATTTCAGGTTGTATCTATGTTATTTTACTAAAGAATCATAGAAAATTAGGGTTGGAAAGGAACTCAGGAGGTCATCTAGTTCAATTCACCTGCTCAAGGCAGGATCATCCCCAACTAGATCATCCCACCCAGGGCTTTGTCTTAAAAACCTCCAAGGATGGAGAGTCCACAATCCCTCACTGTGTAACCTGTTCCAGTGTTTTACTACCCTCCTAATGAGAAAGTTTTTCCTAATATCTAACCTAAACTTCCCTTGCTGCAACATGAGACCATTGCTCCTTGTTTTGTCATCTCTCACCACTGAGAACAGTTTAGCTCCATCCTCTTTGAAACCACCCTTCAGGTAGTTGAAAGCTGCTATTAAATCCCCTCTCAGTCTTCTCTTTTCCAGACTGAGTAAGCCCAGTTCCCTCAGCCTCTCCCCATAAGTCATGTGCCCCAACCCCCTAACCATTTTCATTGCCCTCCACTGGACTTTCTCTAATATGTTTATATGCTTTCTGTAGTGGTGTACAGAAGACTATAGCGGACTGTAGTGGTGGATAGAAGACTATTTGCTGTCCCATTACTGCAACAAGGGGGTGTCACAAATATAGCCACCCCATCCAAGCTGCTGGACTACTGGTGGGTCAGGGAGTTTGGGTGTGGCTAACAGTGGGCATGAACTTCATAGAATCTGGTGCCCCTGGGGACTGGGCAGTCAACTGCAAGGGGGTGAGCAACGGCTGAGCTGATGTAACCCTACTTGCCCTGCAGCTACTTGGCTTGCAGCCATTTGCCCCACTGTTCTGCCACAGTTACTGCAGGTGCTGTGGTTATGACCTTTGACACTGTTGTGGCTGCCACCATGGATCCAGCCTGCATGGAGCCCCACAGTCTGGATATACCCCAAAGTATGGGGTTAGTTTGACACCCCTGCTGTAACACATTTGCTGCCTGGCCTTCCACCTTTACACAGACATGACATCCGCCTTTCCACTAATATGCTATCAAAAGCTTCCACAACTGTCTGTGTCTCTATAACTCAGTCACTGCTGTGACTGCATCTTATGACGACATAACCCAAGACTGATTTAAATTAGCTGATTTGAGGACTACAGCAGCATAAGCATAGCAACATGGAGCACAGAGCTCAGCCTGGGCTAACCATACAAATATTTACCCAACTTCTCAGGTACTTTTAGCATCCCATGCCAATCTTTTGTCCTTTTGTAGCTACACTGCTATGGTCCTGTTCCCCAAGCTCTTCAAACTCAGATACATCACTAAGAACTACAGTCACAGAGTGACTGCACTGTAGATGACCCGGAGCTTAAGATACCAGTGACTGACCTTCCAAACCTGACTCCCCTCTGGCAAGGAAAAGGGGCTTTAAAACCATTAAAACCAACCTAACTGGAAGCAGGATCAGGACCATTCATTAATTCAATTAAATATCACAGTGAAGATGCACATTTTATGCCTACTTCTGTGAACTGCATGCTGATACGTATATAATATAGTGGTCCATTAAGCACAATATTGAAACCAGCTATTTCTATATAATTGTCTTTCATAAGAAATATGGATCATAAAGGTGACAAAATGCCAAAGCACTAGGCCATGGCAGGGTCCTGTTTAATGAACTTCAACTCATCAAGGTTTTCTTTTATTCTATGAAGGAAATAAAAAGCCTACATTGTTATGGTGAGTTTCTTACCTCTGATGTTGGCTCCACTTCAATTTGAAGTAATGGATTTCCTTCAAGGCTGTTACAAAAAATTACCACAGTGTGAAAACAAAGTGACATACAGAACATACGACGTACAGAACGGCTGCACTGTGACATGGGTGTCACATCCTGCTTCCCTCATGATCAGCCTCTACCAAAGCAAAAGAAAATAGCAGCCAGAAACATCAGTCTCAACTTTATTTGGTGACACAGCAATTTCACAGATAGGCTTCAGTGAACCTCATATCTCCCACCCACCTCCTGATAGCTCCTACCTTTTAGGAAAGTTCCAGCCCAAACTCTGAATTTCAACCATACAAGATTATATAGCTAAAGATTATATAACTAAAGCTGCCCCTTCACAGGAAAGCTAGGAAGAGTTGAGATGAAACCCATCTATCTGACATGGGGAAAAAGTATTTTTTGATAGTCAATTTTAGAATGCCTGTGGCCCCATAAAGGCTTCCGGTATAGCTGGAACATAAGCTCTTAATTGTAGTAAGTAAGCAGGACAAAGACACAGATATGTCCTTATATTGTTGGAAATACTTTTTCTGTATCTATGGAACCTATTGTAGAGCCCAATTTATATATCTTTAATGATGCTTCCTCCCTAGGACCTGGGCCTGGACTTTGGCATTGGACTCAGATGATTCATGGATCAATGAAAAACTCAAAGCAGTAGCTAGGCAGAGCTGCCAGGCAGAGGGGTCCCAGGTATTACATTATCATTATTACAGTTACATTATTATAAGCCTTAAGCCAAATCTGCACTCCTTGGTCACATTAACCTTAACCTTACACAAGTCAATTCCCATTGATTCTAGGAGCTTGCCTGAATAAGGATTGAGTAAATTCCAATGTACGTTTTCAAGATTTGGCTCAGCAGAGGCATTTTTTAGGATCATAACCACTTAAGGGCAGGGACCACATTTCTACAGCAACCAAAACAATGGGATCCTTTACTGTTAATAGTAAAGCAATTCATAGTGGAATATATCCAATAACAGCCTGAATAGTTAGTAGTATAAAAGAACTACAGCGCTGAAAGTGGAAATAATGGAAAGTTTTGAGGGTAGGAGAGGAAGCATTGCTTTAGCACAGCCCCAGACGCATCCAAATGCTGTGACCCAGTCCTGCTCATTCAATTTAGTTGCTATTAGAATGCTATAAAGCATTAAATGACTTTCTTATGCAAACCATTGTTGCACACTGCTCAGCTTAAGCTTAGTGAATTACATGCCGTTTCTGATTCAATTTTTCCCTTGTACGTTATGGATTGTCAGTTAATCACCCCGAGTCCTCTAGCACAGATTGCTGTATCAGTTTACATTCAGAGATGAGACTACGTTGTCATCTCCCTGTGCACTCTGTTCTTTAGAAAATCCTCTCTCTTCCACTGCAGGTGTTTTATATTTCAGAAGCCTGATTCATATTTACCTGTCAAATTGCTTTGCATTAGTAGGGCAGTATAAATGGGCCTAAGAAATCCTGAACCAGGTGTTGAGAATATGTTGCAATGCAGGTCTAATGCAGGGAGGTGTTATGAGGAAAAAATGGAAGACAAGAATTGGCCCTCTTGTCATGTAGATGGTATAAATCTGGAGTCACTGCACTCGAGTGTGCCCCTGGACAAACTCTGGTATAATCTACAGTGGTTCACCATATCTACATAAATTACATCAGGATCAAAACAGACAGATGTGAGGCTATCCTATGGTAGCTGACACAGTAAACAGGTATTACTGTACTTTACACCAGTACAGCTTTGCCTTTGATTCTCATAGATGTAATTCTCCAGGTGGCTGGGCAACGTCACACTGGTTCAGGCATCTTCTATCTGTTGCTTTTTTATTCCAGTTTAAATGAGAAGATCAGGTTCTGATAGTTTAACTGGCACAAAAAAATCTCAGCTGATGAAGTCTTTAGCTAATTCTTGACTAAGAACAACCACATTACTTCTATCCATTATACCAGGTATAGATGCAAGTATAAGGAAAAGCAGTTTCCTTAATCTTGTCTCTCATAATATTATTAATACTTATCTGTCAAGTGTATGAATTCAATTCTGCTTCTAAATTCAAGTCAGTGCTTTTCAATTATACTAGTGATAAATTCAGAGCAACTTCAGTGAAATCAATGGAGTTATTTAGCTTTTTTGCTGGAATAAGTGAAACTATAGTCTGACTCAAAGCTTTATACATATACTGCAGACCCAAACAAATCTTACCTCAAAACTCCTCTAACAGGAATGCTGTTAAAAATTTGGGAGTGAAAGCTGTACACAATCTCCAGGCAGGTCTAACCATGCAAGAGATTATGGTTGTAAGAACCCTATTTCTGCTAAAATGGCCTGGGCTGCAAGGGATATATTAATGTCACATTTGGCTCAGAAATAGGCCCTGACATACCCAACATGACAATATTTATTGTGGTGCCAGTAACCCATGGGAATGGCTGCTCTGTTTTTGTCATTCCAATTGGCTCACTTGGCTTTATATGAGGTCCTTTAGACCCCCTGACAGGTTGCCAATGTATTTAGAAAAGTGTGGGCGATCCTGATAGAAACTACATTTCTGTCTGGACTGAGATCTTATCTGCCAAATTTCTGGGTTATATAATCCCTGAAAAGTGGAGTTTATAAAAAGGATCTGAAACAGCTCCTGATATGTAACATCGCTGCTGGGTGCTGCTAATGTATCACAGATCAGAGCATTCACTGGGAAGATCTTAGTGAACACGGAACTGAACAGGGAAAGCAGACACAAGTAAAAGGAAAAACCAAAGCTACTGGGAAGAGCTTTTCCTAGCTGCCAATTATAAACCAAGTTTCAGGAGTAATTTAGACACTTACTGCAAACTTTATGGAACTTAAAATAAACATTACAGGTGGATCTATTAGTGCTGCCTGTAATTAAGGTTACCCAACTCTTTCTACCGTAAAATGATATTTTCAGTTGCCTATAACTTTGAAAATACTTAACCATTCAGGGTGAACTTGCCTATGTTGGTTGTTTGCCTCCAACTGAATGTTTTTCGGAAACTTTCAGTCAAAACAGTGAAGCCATTTCCAAAATGAGGCAAGGGAAACACTCCTTCTTGTTTTGTCATTGTTGTTGTTTTTATTTGGGCACCTATAATTTGTATTACTGTAACACCTATGAGCCCACATATAAGTGACTCCCTCCTTACTGTACCCAGTCCCAGGTGGCCATGTTACTGGCATGTGCCAGACAGAAGCCAGATACTCCCTTCACTTGCATGGCTACTGATCAGAGGAATAACAACCACAGTCTATTCTCTCAGTGGCAGTGGTTAAGCTGGCTGCAGCCTTGTGGCAACTGGGTTGGCAGCAGTAGTGGCTTCCATTCTTCCAGACCCTCAAAATGGGTGCCTGGGTCTGTTCCCCAATCACCCACCACCCACCAATCACCAGCATTACTAATGCTGATGAACAGACAACTAATACCACCTGGAATTCAGGTCCTAAAAGGGCTCTGAAGGATGCAAGAGAGGCCATTTACCAAAATATACAGGACTGCCACTTCCACAAATAATGCTTGCACAAGGTGCACTGGCAGCTAACAGTCACACAAGTAAGGAAGGTTCCTTAGGTTTCCTTGCAGACACTCCTGACAAGGTGGGGGAGGAGGAAGTAGCAAACACAAAGGGATTGGGAAAGTGAAAAGAAAAGAGACTCACTTACATTGGATTAGAATTCACTGGATGAAGAACCACTTGGGGTGCACGGGTTGGTGTCTCAGGCACAACATCTGAAAACAAGAGAGTTCAGTATGAAAACTGGGAGGAAGACACATTGCAGGCAGAGAGCTACCACAAGCTCAGTTTACTCATAGTAAAAGGCCCACTGTTGTCCTGAAGTTTGTCCTACTCTAACCTAACCCAAGTCCCTGGACAACACGCTCCTTACACTCCCTGAGGAGCAGCCCCAATTGAGTCTGCAGAATCACACATGAATAATGGGGTGGAGAATCCGGCCAGGTGACTTTTGCTGCTCTGTTTCAAAGCTGGCCCCTTGAGGCAGCACAGGGTAAAAGTCCAGTATGGGCTGCACTGGGCCATAGCTGGCAGCAAACTTGATCCACAAAGACCAAGGCAGCTGGCACTGTGAGAGTGTGTGGGAGACATGAGGATGAACACAAGACCCTGAGAAACTGCTTCTAGCTCCTTTAGTTCAGGTATTGCAAGCAAATGAGGTATTGCTTTAGCCAGCATAGGCTGCCCTGGTTTAATATGATGTTCACCTTTCACCATCACAGCCATAGACAAGACACAGATGTTCAAACAGTGCATAGCACCTGCTTCTGCTGCCATGTCTTGCCCATGGCAAGTTTCAGCTCATCTCCTCTGGCTGGAGAATGGCTCACAGCCTCTCATCTTGAAAGTCATCTCTATGCTTCTCTCTATGCCAAATTGCTCAGCTGCCAAGCAGCACCTGGGAATGGATTTAACCTTAAAAAAACCCTTTTTCTCATCTCCATGGTTCCCCAAACTTCCTTCCATGGATCCTAGATGTGGCCAAGGATAAACCCTCCCACTCTACAAACACCTCAGTCCTCTCAAATATAGCTATAAGGCATTTTCCTTTCTCTCCCTCAACTAGAAAATCTCACCTCCCCAGAGAAATGTCCCGTCTTTAAGGACAACCTCAGAAAAAACTACTAGACAGAGTACAAGAAAGACACTGCAAACAATTGGGTAAATTAAATTCTATATAATGAGATTGACTTGAGAGCTAAAAACCAGCCCACAACCTAAGCATCACTTGCAACCTACAGGCCTATCTTGAAGGACCCAAACAATACACAGGCTATTCAGCTCATCTTGTGCACAAGGGGGAATTTCATCCTAAATGATTTAGTTAAACCATTATAGGAAGAGTTTTCCATAAACCCTTCCCCTCAAAAGTCAGCAGAGAGAAGATCCCACCTACTACCCCATCAACCCCAGGTGCACATGGTTTTCATTAGGCTAAATCAAAAAGTAGTAACTGCGTTCACTACTATATGGCACATGATTATGATCCCTTTGAAGTGACTTACCTGGGAAAATGAACTGTTGCTTGTATTTGTAGTAATGGGAAGCTGGAAAGGGAAAAGAAAGAAGCTGGAAGGTGAGCACTAATATCAGACCTGTATAAACAGATGTGTTAAACAGGCTTTAAGCCCTGCAAACCTCCTTGTCTCACATTACAGAGATTTTAGGCTCCCTTTGTCCAGGGAACAAGAGACTGGAAACAAGAGACTGGAATAAGCATCTAACCCTGCCATCCCACAGGCCATGAATCCTCCTCATGAATAACTCTGTCCTAGTTGGTCTAATAAAAGGTAAAAAGGTATCATCTCTGAACCAAGAGTTCTACAGTTTTGCATTTCTCTCTCAAAGATATTTTCTTTTCTAAAGACCCAAGGAGGCATCAAATGATTATGTTATACATAATACACAGTCTATATCAGTCACTCCCTCCTTCCCTCTTCTGGTAATTATCCCGAAAGCTCTTCAGGACAGGGTGTGTATACTTTGGGCCTGAACAAAGGCAACGTCTATTGATGGCACACAACAAAAGTAACAATCATTATAGCAAATAGGTCAGCAGGCCAGCACCCATCTATATGGCTGAGATGTGATAAGTGATAAGTTGAGGCTTTTCAAAGAGGCAGAACACACACTGTAACCTCCTGTGAGTAGAAAGTATAACTGCAGTGGGATCAGGACAGTTATTACAACAGGGTACAGCATCAACCCCACCCTATATTGAAGCTGATGAGCACAGGCCAAAAATTAAGACAGGCAGCAAAGCTCCTGGGAGCTGCTCTTACTAGGATTACTGAAGCCAACAGAGCTATGCTGATTTGCACCTGCTAAGATTCGGCTCTGTCATTAAATTTTAAGCTCACATCTCACAGCTGTGATTGTCTCTCAGGTTTATGACAGAAACTGCTTTCCTCTGAATGGGGATCAACCTGGAATCACAGAGGAGAAAGAGCTGCATTTCAAGCCTCCCTGCCCCTCTCTAAAACCTCTGCAGAAGGCTGAAATCCAAAAGATCCTCAGTGCAATGAGGGTGGGATGAAGTGCCTGCTCTAAAGAAAGCACTGCATGGTATCACTTAACTTGTATTTGCCATAACAGTCAACCACATTCAAGCAGAAAGTGCCCCTTGCTTTGAGTTTCTATGCAGGGAACAACTGAGAGCTTGATGTTTCTTAGCTAGGTCTCTCCCTTCTTTGTAAGAACAGTGAGAACAGCCTGCCATGGAGATCCAGAGTTCATGCTGTAAATGCCAGACAATTTGTCTAATTAACTCATTGGAAGGAACTTAGATGATTCAATCATGGTGACTCATGCATCTTACCCTTTTCGGAGGTTGGGCACAGCCAGGCTCCTATCCCACACAGCAAGCATGCAGCGGTGCAAGCAAACACATTCTGGGAAGCAGTTTGGGGATGCAAGACCCTGTTGGTCTTAGCTGGCCAGAGGGGCAAGCACTAAAAACAAGATTTTTAATGAAGCCTCACCTTCTGATCCTTGGGGGAACAAGGCCAGTACCAAAGGGAAGGGGTAGCCACATGAAAAATCCATTTCCAGAAGGGGAGGCAATGAGATGAGGGCGTGGGATAACCAAAGCTAACACAGCTGCTTGGTTAGCCCCAGCTTTATTCCTTTGAGAGCACCCTATACCCAATCCATAAAGCTTCTCCTTGATAAGGAAGCAGCTGTATGATTCAAGGCATATGCTGGTAAGCTCCCATCTAGGTTTCAATGAAGGATTACATTTGCTCCAAGTGGGTAGATATGGCCCGGACAGAGAACACACTTGCACCCGTGTAAACAGACTTTTCACAGGTGCCAAGAAGGAATAGCGTAGCTGTTCTCAAATTGTAGGTTGTGACCCCAAATGGGGTTGCAACATCCATGGATGGGGTAGCAGGGGTGGGGGGCTGTGGGTTGGGAGTGAGGGGCCGTGCTGAGGAAACGTTTGGGAAGCACTGGAGTAGCAAAACCTACAACAAGGTGTAGAATTAGCTCTGAAAGAACCAGGGGTGAAACTCCACCGAAGTAGGTATTATCCATCTGCAGTTTATCCCAGGGTAGCAGTTCACTCGAAGTAAACAAGCTATTTACCTGTTCACCTGCCACCTAGTAACAGGGTTTTGTAATAGCCATTTACTGTGTGCTTATCTGTCTGGTCCAAAACCCAGCATGTGAATGTGTTCTCTGTCCAGACCCTAAGTAAGTACAGCTAGATGGTATTAACCTTAAATGTCCTATGAGATAACAACACTTTTCTGGCTTTTTACATCCAAAGACATCAAAGCACTTAACAAGAGGAACAGTACTATCTTCACAATATAGATGGGAAGACTGAGGCAGAAGAGTGAAGTCACCTGCCTGAATCACATAGCAAGTCAGTGAGAAAACTGCTAAGAACACCCAAATTTCCCAGCTACAGTCCTACTTTCCCTTGTCTCCATGAATTTAACATACTGCAAAGAACCATTTGTGGTTTCTTGGTAGCTAACATTTATCCCAGAAGGACACTTCAAGGTGTGCAGTCACCTCCCACTTACTGAGCACTAGGACTTGATTAAAGCCACTGAAGAACTCTATTAAAAGCCACAGAGCCAGAGGTAAACCAGGGTCCTTTGTACCTAGAGGAAATTGCTTCAGCCCAGGAACTCAAGCAGGAGCCTCCACACTGGGTGTAGTCAGTTTATCTCTCCCACACCCCTGTCTTGCCCAACACTTTTGGTTTCTCACTTTAAGACTGCATGTATGGTCTGGAGGGACTGAGCCTGGGACTAGGTGTTAAATCTCCATTCTGCAGATGGCTCCTTAAGCAAATGTAGCTGCTTCTAGCTGGCTGTTCAATGTTTTTTCCTCAGTTTCCCCATCTGCACAACCAGGGATAAATTAAATGGAGTATGCTTATCTCACTGGGCAGTCAGGAAACTTAATTCAATTATTAAACTTCACACACACATGCACATAATCTAAAAATGCTGCCCAGCCATTTCATTGGCATTCAGTGCAAAACGAGCCACTAATGGGCTTTTTATGAAATTCAGAAGTTTTGATTTATCTGCTTTAGACCAGAGAAATTCATTAGGGTGTGAGATATGTGACTACTATATTAGATAAGTTCCACAATTCAGTGTGTTTCCTTAGTCACTCCTTCCCTAAGCAAGTCTCTACAAGACCACCAGCCTACCATGTGGTTCCCAGAAGTACTTTAAATGTCTTCACTGCTTCCTTCGGTCGTCTGTTCACAAGGCTCTCCAACCACACGTGAATTTCCTGTGAGGTGTGATCCACAGACTGTGTGGAGGAGGAAACTCAGACAGCTTGGAGATGAGAGATTTCTGCTGCTGCCAACAGGTGGGTCTGCCTTGCCCACCTTCCCTCTTTGGTGAGCATGACCACCCTGATGCTATCACCCCATCTCTCGTTCCTTAAAGACCATTCAAGATGAGGGGGCAGAATCAAAGGGAACACATCAAAAACAGTGAGGCTGAAGGGGTAAGGCCTGGTTTCTTTACAAAAGCCCTCCCCATCCTCTTCCATACCATGGCCTGATTTTACATAGCCATAAAGGAAACAAAGGTGCTCCTCTATTCATGACCGTCCAGCTGAGGCTCAAAAGCCATCAACCAGTCTTCCAGGCCACTGGATTAGTTACAGCCCAAGCTGAATGCAAGTAAAAGCCTACAATGAAGTGAAAGCCATTGCTGGAGGGCTGTTTAGTTCTCTTAAACAAACAGATCACCATTGCCCTTGCTTAACAGGTTTCCATGATGCCAGAATTGCTATGGACAAACACACTGATATCACCCAAGTGGACAAACATTGATTGGGCCATGGAGTCTAAACTACATGAAAGATGAGAGGGGATAGGTAGAATTTCAGTCCCTAGAGATGATGCTCCTCATGATCTAGGAACTGGGCCAGGCTGTGGTGTCTAGCTAATAGCTAACTTCTTCTGGAGTTGGCCAACTTTTACATCAGAATCCAAGCTTTCATTAAAAGCAAGCAAACAAACGAACAAAAAAAAAAAACCAAGCCAAACAAACCCCCAAACATCTTGCCTTTATGGATGTAAAGAAAATCATCAAAATGGGAATGAGCATAAGAATATAAGAACTGCCATTTACTGGGTCAGTCCATAAGTCCACCTTGTCCAGTATCCTGTGTCTCAGCGTGGCAGAGAACGGATGCCAAAAGGGAGAGTCAACTGGATATGACCAGGGCTTTTTCCACTGTTCCTCTCTCACTTGCAGTCTCCAGCACTTAAGGTCTACAAAGTTCTGCTTCAGAGGCTGTTTCCCTAACACCCATGCTCAGTAGCTACTGATTCACTTTTCCTTCAAGAACTTGTCCAGTTCCTTTTTGAATCTCTAGGTTGTCAGCTTCTACAATTTCTGGTGGCAATGAGTTTTTTTAATTACATGTTGTGTGAAAAAACTTATTTTTGTTAGTTTTAAACTTACTACCTACTAGTTTCATCTTGTGACCCTTAGTTCTTGCATTGTGAGAGCAAATAATAAATCCCTATTTACTTTCTCTTTGCCATTTAGTAGTTTGTAAACCCTTATATGTCCACCCTCAAGTGTCTCTTTTCTTAACTGAATTGGCCTAGCCTCTTTAGTCTTTCCTCATGTAGAAGCCCCTTCATACTCCTTTTCATCCTTATTGCCCTTCTCTGTATCTTCTCTACTTCTAAATTCTTTCTGAGGTGTGAGAACCACAACTGAGTACAGTATTTAAAGTATGGATGCAGCATGGATTTATAAAGGGGCATAATGATACTTTCAGTTTTGTTTACAATCCCCTTCTTAATAATCCCTAACATTTTGTTTGCCTTTTTGACAGCTGCTAAGCGCAGAGCTGATGTTCTTAGCAAACTGTCCACAATAACTCCCAGATCTCTTGCCTGTGTGGTAACAGCTAAAGTAGAACCCATCACAGTGTAGCTATAGAATCATAGATCATGGAAAGTAAGGGCTGGCAGGGACCTCAAAAGATCATTGAGTCCAAATCATTGAGCCCCTGCTCTGGGCAGGAATACTGCTGAGACTCAGTGACTCAATAGACTCAAATAATCCCAGCAAGGTGTCTGTCCAGTCTCCTCCTGAAGACTTCCAAAGGTTGGGGACTGTACCACGTCCTTGGGAAGTATATTCCAGATTCTGGTCACCCTTACTATAAAGAAGTAAACCTGAAACCATCCTCTAACAGTTTATGGCCATTGCTCCTTGTCCTCTTCCTGGGGAGCCCTAGTGAACAGCTTTTCTCCCAGCTCCCGATATTCACCCCTTACATGCTTATAGATGGCCACCAAGTCCCCCCTCAGTCTTCTCTTCCCCAGGCCGAACAGTCCCAGATCCTTTGGTCTTTCCCCATAAGGTCTGTCCTCCAGGCCCTTATAAATCCTTGTGGGTCTTCTCTGGACCCTTTCAAGATTCTCTATGCTTTTTTGGAAGTGTGGCGCCCAGAACTGGACGCAGTACTCCAGCTGGGGTCTCACCAGCACTGAGTAGAGAAGAAATACCACTTCTTTAGCCCTGCTCATGACACATCGGTTAATGCATCCCGGTATTCTATTGGCTCTATTAACTACAGTGTCACACTGGAAGCTCATATATAGTTTGGGTTATTATTGCCCAGGTACATCACTTTACACAGTTAATTGCACCTGCCAGTTAGATGCCCATCAGCTCAATCATGCCAAATCTTTCTGTAGTTCTTTACAGTCCGCACTGGTGTTTAGCACTTTGAATAATTTGTGTAATCAACAAATTTGGTCACCTTGCTACTCACCCCCTTTCCCAGATCATTTATGAATATGTTAAATAGCACTGGTCCCAACACAGATCCCTGGGAGCCCTGCTGCTTGCTTCTTTCCATCCGAAAAACTGACCATTTATACTCACTCTTTGCAAGTAGACACTGCCTTTAATCCTATGACTATCTAACTTAGTTAAGAGACTCTCATGGGGGACCTTGTTAAAGGCTTTTTGGAAGTCCAAATATACTATGTCAACTGGATCACCCTGATCTACCTGCTTACTGACACCCTCAAACTTACTCTAGTAAGTTGGTGGGGCATGATTTCCCTTTGACAAAGCCATGTTGATTCCTCCCCAGTAAGTCTCATTCATGCATGTGCCAAATACTTATTTTTTTATTATTGTTTCTACCAGTTTTCCAGGAACAAAAGTTAGGCTCGCTGGCCTGTAGTTCCTTGTATCCCCTTTAGAGCCCTTTTAAAATATGGGAGTCACACTGGCAACCTTCCAGGCCTCTGCTGCTGTTTTGAGTGATAGGTTGCATATTACAGTTAGGAGTTCAGCAATTTCCAATCTAAGCTCCTTCAGGACCCTAGGGCGAATGCCATCAGGTTCTGGTGATTTGCTACTGTTTAGTTTATCAATTTCTTCTACAACCTCATGTACTGAAGCTTTAATTTGAGTCAGTTCCACTGACTTATCCCTAGAGAGGAGAGGATCTGGTGATGGAGTTTCCCCAACATTTTCCACAGTGAAGACAGATGAAAAGAATGCATTTAGTTGGCAATGGCCCTGTCATCCTTTCATGACCCTTTTACACCCTGATCATCCAAAGGCCTGACTCCTTGGCAGGTCTTTGGCTTCTACCGAAGAAACATAATAAGCACAAACATAATTCATGCAACCCAAAAGAATAATTCAGATATGAGGGGAAATGGCCTCTATCCATGTAAAAGAGAAGTTAACTCTGGTATTTAACAGCAAAAATACAGATATCAATACCGCTAGCCATTTCACTAAAAGCACAGGTGGTGGGGACAGGCGCACAGGAAAAAGGAACCATTATATCCATGGAGGGATCTACCATGCTCGAGTACAGCTAAGATACCTTGAGTCAAGCAGGGGAGGTTGGTGGAGGAAGTCTAGATTTTTCTGAATGTGCCCTGTACATCTTGCAGTTAAGTTAAGAGCGTTGCCCTCCAGGCAGGTGCCTTCCCCTGGAACAAAACTTCACTGAACTTTCTGCTGTACTGCAGGTATTTGTGCATCTCAAAGGAACACTGGAGGGAGAACTGAAGCGGGGCAAGGTGGTAGACAGATTGGACTAATTGATATTTAGTCCAGAAGGAGCCATTCTGATCATCTAATCTGAAGGGCTGGGTCAGGTCTTCTGACTCGTGCTATACAGGAACCCTCCTGTATAGCATGAGTCAGAGGACCTGACCCAGCCCTTCATGGAGGGATTCCCCCACAGACATGGAACTTGGCCCGCTTTGTGTGATTAAAGGATAACTACCCTAGGTACAGAGATTTTTATGAAAAGCTCCCACAGCACCTCACCCAGGAACACAAGCAAGGTACCTGGCAAGTTGAATTGCTTCTGCTGCCGCGTACATTGTGGAGAGGGGTGGAGGGGAGACGGTGGAGTTGCACTAGGCGGTAACGGTGGGGCTGGCGAGGAGGGCGTGGAGGAGGTCGTTGAGGAGGGATTGCTGCTGGAGTCTGGCTGGTAGGGCACTGGAATGTGGTCCTGCAGGCACAAGGTGGGCAAGGGAAGAGGAGGAAGGAAAGAAAACACAAGACAATGAGAACAGTGTCGGTCGGCTGATTTCACTCTGCTCCACCCAAGGATATAGTGCTCACTGCCTCCAGCAAAGCAAGTGACCCTTGCACACAAGCTGAGCTAACATGGCTGCCTCTCCTCTCTTATACAGCCTCTCCCACTCACCTGCCAAAGCCCAGCTGATGCTGGCTTACAGAGTTAGGCAAGAACACAGGGATCATCCCAGCTCCTCCAGATTCCTCTTTGCAATGAATCTAGGGACACCAAACACGGTAAAAACGACATTTGTTCCTCCATGTGTAGCATCCTGTACAGGGCAGCGTTTCAGGTTTCTGAGCCCTCCAACTCCTGGCTTCTGCTAGTGAAGCTGGAGAGACTCAAACCCTGTGGGCCCACATTTTCAAAAGCAAGTAGTGATGCAGCTAAGCCACCCTGCTTTGGAAATCAGACCTTTTTAAAAACATGTCTGTGCTGGCCTTCAAAAATGAAGGCATCAAGTATACTTGGTCACCTTTGAAAGTCATGGTGATGATGCCTGAATCTGGAGTTTTGGGTAAGTGCAGTTTGACTTTCAGGGATGCTGAGCACCTAGAAGCCTCCACTTAATTCAAAAGCAGTTGGGGATACTCAGCATTTCTGGAATCAAGACAGGTACTTAGGCACCTGGTAGAGGCTGCAAGTGCCCAACTGTGGGCATTAAGCTTGTAAGCACTACCCAACATTTTCAATCTTGTCTTGACCTCCTAGAAAGAGTCCCAAGAGTGCTTTCCACTCCCTGCCCTTCCATTTATCCTTCTTCATGGGCCATTTAATTCCCTTTCATTTAAGGACAAGGGAAGCCAAAACACACTGTTACATTAAAACACTGAACATTCATCATGGGGCTCCATGGGATAGACTGCACGCTAGCCAGGCCTCCCCTCTCAGCACTGGAAGAGGTGGAGCTCCATAGTAGAGTATTTGACTGCAGAACAAGAGAGTCCCCAGAGCAAAACTTGGCATCATCAGCTGTCACCTTTTAAGAGCTTTCCTCCACTTTAAATCCCAAAGCTCAGTGGTTAAAGCCCTCTCCTGAATCATAGGTATAAACTATCCTGCTTCCTTCTCTTCCCTTCCTAGTATAGACTGCCCTGCGCAGAACAGTGGTTGCTTTCTTAGGGGCTCTTTGACCAGGAAGGAATGGTTGACCACAATGCAGGCAGGGAGAGGCTAGTATCAAGGGTATGGGAAGTATCTGTGTAGAATTTTTATATCAATACATTTTATATTCAACTCCAAACTACACGTACCTATTGCCAGGTGTAAAGGATTAAAGAACTTGCAGCTAAACTCACAGCCAGCAGAAGGGGTTTGAAACACAGCATGACTAGAAATAAGGAATTCATTCTCTGTCCCTCCACCACTACATGCAAACATGGATTAATAATGGCAAACACGAGAAACTACTAATGATCGCATCCATACTAGCATGGGCATTGCATGATCTGCCCTGAAAAGACTCTAAAGCTCATTCTGTCCATATACCCTATGATTTGCACAGGAAAACCGGAAACCAACATTTTCAAATTTGCAAGCAATTTTGCTCCTCACATATTGTCACAGATCCACAGGCAGAAACAGTCGAGAGGATTCTCCAGCTCCCCTGAAGGAAGGTGAGTGGGAGGCTGCATGAAACGTTCTGGAGCCAGTGACCATTCGGGGGTGGTGAGAGGGGGCTTCCTTTGAAGGGGA
>NW_005842238.1:340159-342245 GCF_000455745.1 Alligator sinensis
AGGCCCCTGGTTGAGGGAGCTAGCTGTGACTGAGGGGACATGGACCCCAGAAGATTTGCACAGGAATTTTTTATGAGGGCTAGGTGGTAGTCTGAACACACAGCAAGGATTTTATCAGTTTTGTTTTGCCATACACTGTTGCCAAACCATTTGATCATCTTTTCTTTTTTAACCATTTGTTCTTCCTTATAACAAATCCTTTTGTTTCTCTATTATTTTATCAATAGGCCTGTGGTAAATAGGGATTTCTGGGCAAATTAATGACCTGGGCATACCCATTCAGCAGAGTGGGGGTCCAATAAGCTTCCAGAAATCTGGGGTGCATCTCTGGGAGCACCCTGACACCCCAAGCTTTTATCTCACACATTATAAGCCTGATTTTTTAAAAGTACCCCCAAATCATTAGCTGCCTCTGAAAATCTTGCTCAGATTCACAAACAGGCAATCAAGTAGGATCCAAGCAAGTTGGCACCTCAGGGAAAGTCATGCCATATCTTGCTTATACCACCTTGCCCTGTAAGTCAACATTCCCCAGACAGATTTTTTTCATAACATCTTTACCACCCATGAAAAACTCAGACTTGGACACGTCTTTAATAGTTTCATTGCTGCACGGATGGCTTTGAGGAGCTAAATGGAAAAATGAGGTGCCTGACTCATGGAACCTATAATCATATTCAAAGTGATACCATTATTAACTGGTGGGGGAGTGGCTGGGTTGAAAGGCAGTGGAAGAGGAGATCCGGAGATTTATTTTTTTCTCCCAAATAACAGCCATTAACAGTCCCACTGGGAAATATCTCATTTCATTTTACAAGCCGATTATGGCTACTATGACTATGAGAAGCAAAGGCAAAGTAAAATTTTCATCCACCCCCCCCAAGTCACTTTTCATCCGAAGCATTTATATGATGAATATCATGTTTGCATTTTACAGAAGGGGAAACTGAGGCTAAGGAAGAGTAAAATGATTTGACAAAGACCACCAATTACTGAGAAGCAGAGCCAGGAAAAGAACGCTGGTCTGCTGTGTCTCAGTCTAAGGCTCTATCCTTTATGTCACTGTCTCTCAGGATGTTCTCTTAAGGTAAATGAGGATGAGGGCCAAAATGACACAATGACACTGACAGCACTCTCGCAAAGATAGAGCTCTTTCTTTCCTGTAAATTCCTGCAATAATCTTACAGTCTCTTAAAGGATTACAGAAGGCATTTGAAGCAAGCTATCTTAAAATTTGGGTAATTATATCACTAGGAATTTCCTAAGAGCCTTGGGTTTAAAAACTGCATCCCTAAAAGAGTCCCAAAGTAGTCAGCATTCACATAGCCAGCATGGGTTCTGACAAACAGAAGAAGAGATCAAGAGGGCCTGAAGAGTCTCTGGCCCTTTTTGCAAAAGTGTACAAGATCTCTGAAAGATCAAGCCACTAACCTGCTAGGTACACATGCAGTCAGGCAACAGCACATCAGTGAACTGCCTACTCAGGATGAACTGAAATGGCTTCTAAAATCTCCTTTCCTCTTATTTGGAACTTTTCCATTAAGTTCTACTTGGATTTTCCTTTTGTTTGGAATTCCCATCTAGAGGGTGAAGTTACATGTTTCATTGAGACCACACTAAATCTATGGAGTGTTAAGCAGCATTAAAGTTACAACACTTTGTGAGCAAACATACGTTAAGGGTTTCTTGCCTTCACAGCTCTGACTTGCCACTACAGGGCTGGCAAGCAGGGGCATGGCTAGGAGTAGGACACCTGGACCCTATCCTTGCTGTGGATGTGGAGGGACTGCTAGAGGACTGCAAATTGCTCGTTTCATCTCTGTGGAGCAGACTGCAGTTTCCCTAATATGAGCTAGGTAGCATGGCCCAGAGCTAACCCTCACCTGAAGTGGGGTAACTTTGAGATATTCAGGGGCCACTTAACAAGCTTTAAGGTGCAGACTCCCACGTTTTAAGTGCCTGTAGTATGATATAAGTGTTACAAGTATCTTGACCCTTATAACACAATCCCAAAGGACTGTTTTTAAACCTACCGTAGCAGGAAGTCAGGGACTCCCTGTTACTAGGGAGAAGGAGCTGGCAGTGG
>NW_005842238.1:342276-355064 GCF_000455745.1 Alligator sinensis
GACTAGGATGCTCACTGAAGAGTAGCAGAAGGACAAGCTGCCTGGATCCTAGGCTGGAGAGGTACTTATTGCTGAAGTAGTAGCACAGCAATAGTCCATTAGGGCAGAGACGGGTGAAGGACTATGGTCTGCCTACAGCAAGGTACTGCGAAGCAGGGCAGTTAGCTCATGTCACCCACAGCTTGGAGCAGCTCTGAAGGCCAGCTAATTAGCCTAAAGAAAGACATGTGGTGGCTGAGAGAAGGCGAGGTTGGACCTAGGCCCTATATAAGCTCAGGCTTGAGACCAGGAGGCAGTCTGTCTATGCAGCCTGCCAGGAAAGGAGCTTCCCTGTGATGACTGTGACTGGGAGACTGTCTCATGAATCCTAACTGCTCCACTGCCAAAGAGGGGGCTCAGTACTACACCTGGGCTGAGAGACCATCCAAGACCTCACAACAGGCAAAGTACTAAGGAACTATGAGTTGCCTGTGAGCTGAACTTCCTTATGCAGCCTGATTTTGATTATAGCCAAAGGGCTGAACTTTTCTGTTATGAGTTGCACTAGTGGACCAGGTTTGGGACTGATCAGGGGAGGAGGAGGTCCCAATAGTGCTCAGGGGCACAGTCACGCTTGAGCCCGTCAAGGCTGGGGCCCAAGCAACAGTATACCCCGAGAGGGGGAGAGCCAGTGCTGGCTGCCCAGTGTGAGGAGATGTGGGGAAGAGACTGAGCCAGAGGACCAGCACCAGAATAAGGTGAAGCCAGGGTCAGGAACCTGTGGTCCCAAGAGGGGTGGAGATTAGGGCCAGAGGCCCACAACCCAAGGAGGCTGGAGGCAAGGGCCAAGGACCCATAGCTGAACTTTGCATTGGGAAGGGCAGAGACTGATTAGCAGCTTATATACCTGGCAGGGTGGAGAAGGGTCCCAGGGGCCTGCTGAACTGATCACTTGTTAACACCTGCGAGACATGGGCATGGCTAGAGGGGAAGTTGGAGGCCACAGATAGCCAATGGGAGACGATGTGTACAGAAAAGTTGTGTGGATGAGTAGGTCAGACCAGCGAAACCCTGGGATGTGGGCAACTCCCCCCAACTCCTTTTTCTCTTAAAGTAGGCATGGCAGGTCAGTAAGAAGGGAGAGAACCAAGACCCAGAGGTGGAGAGCTGAGAGGTCACCAGGGGGAGACCCTGCCACATCTGGTCCCCAGCTCTGCTACACTACTCTGTCACTGTTAGGGCCTGATCCTTCTCATCTCATGCAACAAGATTAGGGAAACAGAGGACTGCATACAAATAGTGTAAAGAATCCCTGATGCAAGCAACAGGCTACATCAAATTTAATCTAAAATAAATCTGTGCATTTTCTACCACTGCTAATACAGAGCAGCAGAAAGAATGAGCCAGGTGCACTGCTAGGTCTGGTTTTATCAGCTTTGTCAAGAACATGATCAAATTCTTGTGCTTCTGTATGTTTTATTTTTAATACATATTATTGAAGTTTCAGACAGAACGGAGAGCATGAACCATCCAGAATTCAGGTTATATTTCATGCCTCTGGAGAGTTACAAGCTGAAATGGAGTACAACTGGTAGGACACAAGCTATTTTGAAAACACTGATCCTATTTTATTCTTAAGCTGTTAAAGAAAATAACCTTTGCAAATGTTGCTTTTTCCCTGATGGCAAACACATTGAAAAACTTGACATGTGGAGCCTTAGATACTCTATGTTCCAACCTAATCTTGGCTCTACCTTTACCAGTGTTTTACATGCAGTAACTCTGATATGGAGGATAGAGAGATAGGGAGCCAAGTGCTGCTGTCATTTATACCAGTATAAATCTGGAGTAACACTTAAAAGACAATGAGTCTACTTCAGTTTTACACCATTCAACTGAGAACAGAATTTAGCCCAGGGACTGTAAGAAAAGTCTGAATCCCACCACAAGAAATAAAGAACAAAACAAGGCAGCACTAGGGGACAAACATTTTAACAAAAGAGCCCTTTGTATGTTGTGTTTGCAGTACAGCCACTGACCTCAATACAGTTAGCATCCTTGCTTGCTGTAGAGGGTCCAGGGCTGCTACATCAATTAATGCAGCTCTTTGATTCATTGGTTTACATCCCCCTAAACAGGGCTTCTACCAGATACAATGAAATACATATCAGTTCCTTAGTGATTTGGATAAACAGACGTGCCTGGAAACACAAAAAGCCATCTGCGAAGTTTTGCCCCAGCAGATGGCTGAACAGACCATTGAGCAAACTGGGAGGTACTATTTCAGAGACAAAAATCTGCTAGTCTCCCTCCCCTCCAAAATATCCATGTTTCCATGACAGACAGAGGAATGTGATCCTTTTTGGCATCTGCAGGCAGTGCCACCAACCAGCGCAAACCAGAAGGTGAAGGCTCCCTAACTCTCCGCTCATGACATAGGTGACACATAGGGAGGCATGAGGGGGCATGTGCCCTCTTCCCCCCCACAAGAGCGCTGGTGCCCTCCCTGACAGTGAGTGCTCCAGCTGGTAGAGGGGCATGGAGAGTGCTTGTGTCCCCCCTGAATTTGGCTCTGCCGGTGTGCTTGGCAACCAGCCGCTAGGGGATCCACCCCGGTAATGCCCCACTGATGCCCCCCCAGACTCGAGAGGCACCAGTGGCCCATGACTCATGAGATTTCACCCTCCCCACGATATCAAAACATAGGGACTCTCATATGAGAGTTTTCCTATTGGCTTGGATGAGAGCAGGATTGGGCTCTTGGTCTCAGAAAGGCTAATCTCCAGGTCAAACAGGCAGAATGTAGAGCTTCACCTTTAAAACTGTATCATGTAGCCATGGATAATGAGATTATACAGCTAGAGAAGTGGAAGAGCCTATCAGTTACAGCCAGGACTAAAGGTCACAATATTTGGGTGGTAAGTCCAATTCTGACTCTCTCTGTGCCCCTGGTCAAGCCACAATACCTCCATGCCCTAGTTTCTCAGCTATTGAGGATAATGGTACTTAACCTACCACCTTCAGAGAGGTGCTGTGAAACTTTAGTTACTGCTGGAGGTCTTCAGATGGAAGGAGCTGACTGACCAATAGAAATAGGCTGGACTCTGAATTCAATGCGCTTCTGTGGGGAGGACACACCTTCCTCATTTCCTTTTTCAACAGGAGGTGATCTCATAAGCAGTGAGAGCAAGGTGAGGGCAAGACAGCTCCAATAAGGGCAATAGATCAGGTTTATATACTGGTGCTCCCCCTGGCAAAGGCATGTTCTAATTCATTGTTTAATGATGCACATGCTCAGACTGGTAGAGCAGGCTCTGTGGAGTCAGGATTTCTGATCTCCATCTTGGTGATGGACTTATTTCGGGCAAGCCTCGTAACCTTATATTTGCAGACAGATCCCTATTGTCCAGCACTCAGCTGGAAACCTCTTGCAGAAATGCAATATGTTCAAATCTCCAGCTGAACTCAATGGAAGTTGCAGGACCTCAGCACCTCTGAAAGCCAGACTCAGAGAGTCACATTCTGGGCACCCTAAATTAATCAGCGTTTAAAAAATTACCCTTTTTTCACCTTGCCATTGGTGTTCCCTTCTGTACAACAGAAGCAATAATATTTATCTAGCTCATAAGAGTTGTAACTCATTAGTACCTGTGAGGCACTTCAGACAAATTGGTGACTCATAGGTATTATTACTACATGGAGTAGGAGTCAGCCTTTGTGCATTGTGGAGATCTTTGCAGGCTGTCCTCTCTGTATATCACAACTATATACATGATGCAAGCCATCAATATTCAGTTCACACTACATTTCCCAGGACCTGCTGTGCTCCACCCTGCCCATCAGAAGGCAGGCATTGCTTTTGAGCTAAACAAGGCTGAGTGAAGCAATTCCCAAACTTCTGGTTGAAACCCCACTTACAGGAGGAAATAACTTTATACAGCTCCATATAGTTAGCACCGATAATCCACCTGGCCTTAAGTGGAGGCAGGGATTTACATCACTTCTGCATGATAACTCTCCCTGTGCCCATAATTACCCCAGGGAGAGATCTAACCTGGGATAGATCACCCCTGAATGAGACAGGGCTCTTACCCAGTTGAGGTTTCACTTACTATGAGGTACAGTTACTGCAGAGCAGGTAAGGCCAGGTAAATCCCCACCCCTGTTAATCACAGACACAAAGTATTTGGGGCTCTGTGAGGCTCACAACCCCACTCCTAAATGTCACAACCCCACCCAGGACTGCAAGCCCTAGCTTGGGAACTACTGGCAAAAAGGAAGCAGAAGCTACTCACCTCCAAGCAGGACAACACAGCTCAGCCTCACACTGTGCCTGCAGTGCCGACTGCTGCACTGACAGAATTGCCCACAACAGGTACTAAGATAACAGGCAGATTCATAAGCCTTGGAGGGGAGGCCAGAAGGTGAAAGGGAAACAGAATAGTGAAGAAACCTGGCAGCCTTGAAGGGTCAGAGAACTTCTCATAATCACAAGAGGTCATTGCACCTTCAGCCTTGCCCTCACAAGGCAAAGGAAATGTGTTTTGAACACATATTCACTAACTTGAAGTGAAGCAAAGACAAAGCAGTTTGCAGTTATCAACTCAGTAGGTGGAGGTAAAAAAAGAAAGAAAGTGGCAGCTAACAACCAGGAAAAACCTTTCAACGTGGTAAAAGCTATACAGCAACAGGACATGCTTATTCCGGAATAAGAATGAAACAGCCATGTTAGAACAGAGTGACTCCACATGCAGACAAGCCCGCAGTCAGCAATGCACACATTTCCCTGAAATGAAACAGGTGAACACCTGCTAATAGAGACGGATTTTCACTGACCACTTGTGAACACTGCCATGAATGTCTATGAGCTCTACATGAGCAAGGAAGGAACTGCTGTACAGATCTCTAACTTCCACAGCCCTCTTCACTTTCCTTTCTCCCTGTGAAAAGCATCTAGGTCCATCTTGCTACAGAATTAAAAAGGAGGAAAACTAACTACAACAGCTGGCTTTTCTCTAGAGCCTTTTAGCCAAATAGATTAAGTGTCACAGCCTTCCTGTGTTATTTCTATTTTATAGATGGGGAAACTGAGGCAGACAGAAAGGTTAATTGATCTGCCTGTGGTATCACAAAAAGTCAGTGATAGAAATAGGAACAGAAACTCGGGTCACAACTCCCAGTGCTGGGATTTACCACAAGTCCATCATTCCGTCTCTAATGAGCCAAGCAGGTAATGGTTGGTACAGAAGTAACAAGTGAAGTTCCAACATATGGAGCTAAATTCTGCTTCCCTTATTCCCCTGTTATCTAATTGATTTCAAGGGGAGGGAAGAAAGATTCATCAATGAACCACATGGACCATATTCAGATCTGCAACAGAATCGCCAGCATACAGGGCAACTCTTTAAGGAATGCTGATTACCGTGGGGATCCAAACCATTTTTGTTTCCTTTCACAAGCTCTGACACACTTGCATTGCAAACAAGGGATCTGTAAATGTACAGTTTACTTCTATGTTTAAACACCTGCTTGCACCCTTTGGAAAATGCTGGAAAACAGCTTGCTTGGAGACAAAATTTCTTAGTCATCTTTCAGTGTCTCTCATCTTTAATGCTTTAGAATTAAGGTCACTGGCACAAAAGCAGAACCACTCTCTCTCAACAGCTTGTCTGTGCCTGTTTCTTATTCCCCCAAATGCAACTTCACAACTGGCTGCTGTAACCATGACAATGATACCATAAACAGATTGGCACACTACACACTGTGAAGCCTGGCAGTTTCTTATGGAGAAGATGGTGGGGAGAAGGAATCTGTTCATGTGTGTGCATTGGGAAGTCTGAAGCAATTTACATCTTGCTTGTGACCTGAGATTGTATTTGCATCTGTTCCCAATAGATGGAAGACAAAATGAACAGCCTGGGTGAAAGGAAAGCAGCACATCTCACCTTGTTAATTTTGTTGGTTTTGGGTAGCGTCTGGCTCACGTGTAGGTCAGAATACCTGGGTGGCTTCCTTAAAGGATTGTTGATATCACACGGCACAGACTCTGTTCGGACTAATCTTGCTGGATCAAGAAGGGAGATGGGAGAAGGGGGGGGGGGGTTAAAAAAAGAGAAAGAAATCAATGTTTTAAAACAAAACTTCAGCTTTGCATGCAGGTCACTCTGGAGGAGCCCTGCACTTGAAGACTTCCGATCTGCTTCCAGAATTTGTAATGACTAAGCTAAATTTCAAAGTCCCCCTTGTAATCTCTTCACTTAAAAGCTGAACAGTTCTTCCCCAAACTGCCAGCTTCCCTGGCCTCACCCACAATGTTCTGCAGTGAAAGCCTTCAAAAGCTATTCCAAGCACACTCTGGGCTAATGCCTAAGGGATCAAGAGGCAGTCAAAGCACCATTAGAAGAGGAACAAGTTGGCTTTATTTTGATCAATGGCTAGTGTCAACAGTGCAGAAGGTGGACTACTCATTGTGCATTCTCTTATAAGCCAGAGTAAATACTTGTGAATTCACACCACCAGCAATTACACACCCTGGCTACTAGAGTCTGTTTGCAGTCTTCAGTACTGTTCTCTGCCTTGCACCAGTTTTACAGCAATTCCAGTTAAATGACTCCTAATTTGTACCAGTAAGGGAACAGTGCCCTGAACCCACTTGTAGCAGGATCAAGGGGTGCTGTCTAAACTCCAGTAAGGAACTGTTAGACCAAGTTCCAGCTTGGGAGACTAGGGGGAAATGTTTGGGGTTCAGGCTCCATCCCTTGGAGCAGACAGCACTGAACCTCAGGCTGAGCAGTTTCAGTGCCTAACCTCTGGCAGCTTGGCTTTTTTACTCTGAACACCAGCCCAGGAGAGAGGGAATGGAGAGAGCCATAGTTTCATGTTATTGCATCCTCTAATGCTGCTTAGCTAGTACTATGATACAGACTAGTCAAAGGAGACAAGTAAAAGAGACCCTCGCCACCTTTCTGTGTTTTGAACATCATCTAGGTGTTAACTTTTGCTCTGACACCACCCTGTTCCCAAGAACCAGCCTCCAGGCTACAATTCAGCAGGCAACTGGGACTTTGCTCTGGCCATGCATAGGGGCCTCACCCCCTCCTAGGGACTGGCTCAGAGCCTCCCCTTTGCAAATCTTAACTGACAGCTGTAAACTTTTTTCCTCTCTCCCTTCCACCTGTTTATCATTAAGCACTACTGCCTCCATATTTTCAGAATACTTTTACTTTTCCCACATGGAGAAGGACATGTTCTTTGTCTCTGATTTGTAGTTTCCCAAAGGGATGGGGATGGGTGATGCTCATTTATGAAGCAGGACACTCAGAGCACTTCTGCAGGAAAGGACTCCCAGGACAGTGGTTGACATTGACACTGACTGGGCTTTTCATGGCAGTAGCTGAGGTGAAGAGTCACCTAGTTTTCTCTCTAACTGTCGGCAGTTGACAAGGATGCAGGTGGGAGACTGACCTAGAATAAAAAAGAAAATAACCTTCCAAAAGGCTGGCATCAGAAATGGTGAGCAAAGCCAGCAACTCAGGAACCACTGAGTTTACAGAGAGGCAGAGCCATGAAGCATGATCAGTGGTTTCCTCCCTTAGCTGCTTGCTACTAGACCAGGTTTCAGGACCCTTGGGTACATTGGGTAATTACAGTACATCGGAGCAGACTCAATTAATTGAGTCTGCTGGAATGTGCTAATTAGCACACTCCAACCAGCCTACCCATCTCATGCATCAGTGTCACCGCACTGCAAAATGGCATACGGGGATGCTGATACATGGGATGCTGAGGGCACTTTCATTAGAGCAGGTCTCGAAGCCCCTTGTGTAGCAACTCCAACAAATGCCCCTTGCGTAACGACTCAATCAGGGCAGGCTGGTAGTCATTCTTGGAGCTAGTGTGTCCAAGAGAACCCCATGGTCTACGTGTGTCACACAACTACAAAAAACTATTCCTACATATTCATTAAGTCCTGGCTCTTCCCTACCAGCAAGACCATACAGGGCAGCCCATAGCTGAAAAGCAGTTAGCCAACTCTGAACTGGACTATGTTCCATTTCCATTTTTCTAGAGCAGGACTGGCCTCATTAGGTGCAATAAACGAACTTATTAAAAAAACAGCTCACAAAAAAGAAATATATTCTTTGAATATATTTTTAAAAATCAGATGGTATTTAATATACGAGAAAAGCCTGATTAGATCTAAAATTAAATGCATATTTGGAATCTTAATTTAAAGATCTTCCCTGAGGTAATCTCCAACTCTCCTCCCTTTTGCACTGGGAATGCTTAGCCAAAATGTGAACGAAAAGGGTGGGGGGAAAGGAACTCTTCTTGGTGCACTGTTTCCCTTCTTCCCTTCTGGATTTGTAAATGTGCCCACTTCCTTTTCATATTTATGAACTGCTCTCCTGGAGGAGAGGAAGGCAGAGGATTTCAATAGCGCAATTAGCATCTGAATGTGCCACTGCCTGACATGAACACTGCTGCTCCGTGTAGTGAAATGAGACCCGCATGCATCAACAGAGCCACTGCAGATCTATGGCCCCAAACTTCCACCCAGGCCAGCTTTCAACGTTAGCAAAAGGCTAAAACCTGTTGCACTTACCCCGTGTTGTGGGGAATCTGAAAAGAAAGGGTGGCAGGGGAAGGGTGGGTGGAAGTGGTTTGGAATGCAAATCTGCCTCGCATCGGACAGCTCGTCTCCCTATAAGCGGAAAAGATGGTCGGTAACACTTTCCAAGGTGCCCAAGTGATTTAGGAGCCTGCACCCCATTGTCTCTCAATGGGGAATTAGGCTCCTATGTCACTTAGGTGCTCCTGAAAAATTTTACCTGACGAAAATATCCAGAAAGCCAAAGATGTAAAAGGAATTCTTACCTCCGCGATGGATGATCAGTAGGTGGCAGGGAGGGGCCTCTTTGGTGCATTTGTTGTGGCACTTTAGCCTAAGAGAAGAAGTAGAAACAGTTGTCAAGTGGAAACAGCTGTGAACAGTCTGTGTGCAGTGGAGGAGAGAGACTGTTACACATAGCCAAGCTTAGCACAAAGGAACATTAATGTAGATGTAGAAAGAGGTGTCTACTACAAGTTGGAAACAGGGCTCCCAGGAAGTATAGGTGGTAAAAGGTATATTGTCCATCTAATGAGCCTATGAAAGCTCATACCTCTCTAAACCAGTCAGTCCATAAGGTGTCACCTTGACCTGCCTTCTGCCTGATTTCAGACTAACGTTGCTAACCACCTCCCAGTCGGATGGTGGTAGAGCACAGCATGCTTCCATGAAAAATGGAAAAGGATGTGCTTCAGCGCTCTTCCTTTAGTGGACAGGGGCCTTATTCCAAGCTCAGAGATGTTAAAATGGTCATTTGTGACAAACCCAGCTGAGCCAAAGGGAGCAGAAAGCTTTGCTTTATGAAGAGACCTTACCATTTCCACCTGAATAGTATCCCAGGCTAATAAGGGTTTGCACTTAATTAAATCCTATGGCAGCAAAGGGGACATCACCAGCTAAAACCCAGATTTCTCTCCCTCTCTTTGTCTTCAGATGTCTCTGCCATAGCAATGTTCCTTATGGTTTTATTATTAGGACATTTAACAAAAATATTTAGGCCATTTAAAGCAATGGCTGTTTCGTTTAACATTCTGCACAGCTTTTATTATTTAACACAGCTGGGGGGCAAGAGTCTTCTGAGGGTTTCACCCATGGTTCATACATCTAGCCATATGCAGGCTCTCATGCCCCTAAACCCTTTTCATTTTTTCCTAATTAGGAATGTAAAAGCATCCCGATCTCTCAGTCTGGCACCAAGAGCCCCATCAGAATAAGCTTGCGTCAGCACTTGACACTCAAATGTGGCAAGCAAAAAGAAAAAGAAATATTAAAAAAAAGCAGGGGCAAGGGATAAAACAATAATAATAATAATAATAAATAAATCAGATCCAAGTCAATGAGCTGGGTAATGAAAATTCAGGAGTCATGCATGTTAGCTTTTATTATAAAAAAAGATTCCTAGAGGGAGAGTCGAGGATTAATTTGATATTTGAGGTTCCAGAGGAGGGAGGCTATTTGTTTAACCTGCTTTGTTTCATTTTACTTTTTTTTTTTCTTTTCAATGAAAACAGTGCCGGTGGCTGACCAAGGAAGGCAGAAGTTGCTGAGCTGAAGCAGTTTGTTAGTATTTCCCCTGATGTTATTTTAGCATTTGCAATAAATTGGATTGTTTCTTTTCTTATGAAAAGCCAGGACTGACACAACACAGACACAGACACTGTACAGGGACCTCACTCTCCCCGCTTCCCAATTTCAGCCCTGTCTGGCATTTCCGCAGCATGCCTGCTAACTCTAAGGTCTGTCAGTGCTCCTCAGACCAGGTTCTCTGCTTCTTCTGCAATAGGTTTCAAGCACCTGAGTTTCACCGTATTTCTCAAAGAACCTCAAATCTCATTTTGCTGTTCCAGCAATGCTGGACTTCTGCACTGCCTTGCTTCTAGTGCACACAAACCTATTGCTGTCCACGTGCAGGAGCTAGGTCAGTTGGCAACATTAATCAAACCCACCCATTTTTATACAATGAAATGCAATAGGAGAGGGCAAGAGATTTCCAAAGCTGAACAGAATGATATTGACAGGAAACTATCCAATTCTTAAGGGATTCAAAGATTTATTTTTAAAAAGTCCTTGTTAAAGTTGCTATAAGAGGAAAATTTGCATTCAAGCTTCTATGAGGCAGTAATACCATTTATTACGTACAGTTAAGCCTAATTTTGCTAGCTCATTGCTATTTAATTAACGGAACACAGCCAGCATTATATAGTTTGTATTGGCTCAGTTACCAAAAAGTGATCCAACATATTTCTGAGTCTTAGAAATGTGAATTATGTCTCCAATACCAGTTTAACAACTACTGTCTGTTAACTGCCAATCTCCACATTAGGAAGGCTACTTTGGATTTCAAAAGGCATAAATAGGTCAGAATCTGCCCTGATTTTCTTTTTAAATCCTGTCAATTTTGTGTCATCTAAAGCAAGGCCCACTTCCAATAAATCACATCCTAATAGCAATTTTAATCTGTTTGACTCCTCTAGAAGACAATGAGCTTCCTGGATGAACACAAGCTTGGAAGATTTTTGCTGATGGCATAAAAGAGAGAATGCAGCTCAAGGCAGCGTTGCCATGAAGTACACACATCTGAAATGCCAGGCTGTACCATGCTCAAGGTGCCACCATTCATCTTAGCTGCTGGCACAGCTCCTTTGCTTCCTGGCTTGCTCAGCTGCAGCACTGCCTTCTCCGAAGCCTCGTGTGCGAAAGTGTCGCAGGACAATATGTGAAACACCCTGGGCCTGGGAATTAGGAGAGTGAAGGAAGGCACTGGTACTGTCCTCCTGAAGGTAACTTCAGGGACACAGGAGAGGTGGCAGGATCACACTACCGAAAAACTCTCTACATGCTACGAGCCTGATCCTGCTAAGCACCAAACAGCCTTGATCCTAAGTAGGGTCCCTGGGTGCTGAAAGTGGGAACCACTTGAGCAGTAGATTTATTTAGGGCTGGAGGCAGCTTCCCTATGAGACCAAAGGTAAAACTCCCATGAATATACAATCAAAGGGTTCTGCTGACTTCTCTTTTAAGAGCAGCCTGGATTTCCTGTAATAAGGGGGAAAGGTCATGACAGAGAAGCCAACTGGGCTTGGACCACAGGATCTGCCATACTGAATCAGATCACAAGTTTCTCAGATCTGATGATCCCACTCCCAAAGAGGGACCAACACCCAAAATGTCTAAGGTAGACAGTGCATCTAACCAGCTGTGTCTGTCAGAGCAAGACATGTGCAGGAGAAGGGGAAGAGAACTCCCTTCTATTCTTCCAGGAACTAAGCTTTACTCCTTGATGCATGAGATTTGATTACTTTTCTCTCAGTGTGTATAGCTTCACATGCTATTATTGGTCATAAAATTCTCCACTATTATCCATTATTAATGTACTTTCACATTCAATCACAGAGCTGTACTGTAAATACAATTACTGCCACAAGTTGATTTATTGCTGTGCACCATGCAGAGGGACAAATTCAGTCACGCTATGCCATAGGCTGCATTTCCATTAAAGACAACAGGAATGGACTGATCATCAGACAGATATTTCTTAATTGCTGCTCAAGAGCTTCTACCAGTCTTAGTTTATGGGCACAACATACTGCTGGGTGTCTGGGACACTAGGCTCAAGTAACCCAAATCAAATCTTAGCCACCATTTTGCCACTCCAGAATGCCTTTGGTGCCATCTCTCTGCTAGTAAAAGGTTTAGGGTTCTCTTCCAATTAGCATCCTCTCCCAAATCAATCAATATTATTAAAATTTTTAATCCACTTTTTGTGTACAAAATGTATGCCTAATTGTGATAGACTGTACAACTAGACACTGGAAGTAAAGAAGTTAGCCCTCTCCCTCTAGCCAAAGGAAGGTGCTATGCTTGCCAGCCCAGACAGAAAGGATTTGTACAGTAGCAGGGCTAGATCAGCTCTTTATCTGGGAGTGGGGAGTTTCTTCTATGCCCAGAACCAGAGAAAAAGGATGTGTTGCCAGGAACCTGACTCTGAGTCAGGATCCTTGGGGTGAGTGGTCTGGAGCAGAGGAGAGTGAGAGAGTTATGTCTCCTGCCTCTCTGAACCTTGCCTTTTCATTATCATGGTCAGGGAAACACCAAAGCAAGGAAGGGCAAAAGGAGAATTTAATGGATTCTTTACTGGGCTACATCTACTGTAAGTGAAGGTTCTTACCATCTGACAGACACCTGCTGGTCAGCAGGA
>NW_005842238.1:355113-366803 GCF_000455745.1 Alligator sinensis
AGCAGGAAGTGACCTTGTTGTCCTGGGTCAGTGTGCCTACAGGACAGGTGTTTATATTATAAAAATGATTATCAGGCTCAGCTCAGGGATCAATGGGACTGTGGAAACTGAACCAACTCCTCTCCCCACCTCATGTTGGCCTGTTCAAAATCCAAAAGCAGGACTAGCTTGGGACACACTGAGTGAACTCAGGGCTCCAGTGCCTTGGCTTCCCACACTGGATCTTTTTCTGTAGTCCCAAATCACAAAAAGAATATATATTTTTAAGGTTCTTGCAAATGAGGCAAGGGCTTGTATATCTGAGCCCCATTCAGAACACACACACCCAGGAGCTGTGCTGCTACGGTTCAGGAAATGCGAGCCTAATTATTCCCTTTGTAACATTAAGGAACAACAAAAGCAACTTAGAAACTGTGACGTACTTGCAGTTTTTACATTTTAATCCAAATAACATTCCTTTCCCACAGACGGTACAGGTCTGAGACATCCAATACTTGGTGGAAAATCTGCAGAGGAAAAACATCAGATAAGTGTTAAGTACAAACAAGGTTGCTGTGCCCTCCACCAGGTGCAGGAAACTTTGCTATTTATAAGCCTCTCTCCACTCATCTCTCTAGCCCCGTTAACGCAGAAGAGCTATTTGAACTTGTCCACAAGATCAAGAGAACCAAAATTGCTTATTGAATCAAAGTTTATCCTTTTTAATCCTAAACTAGTTAAGTACCTTTAGTCCCAACCCCTTGGTGACTTAAATGGGAATTTTAGGTGTGCAAGTTCCATAGCACTGAGTTGATAGAATACAGTAAGCAAACTGTTGTAAGCCTTAACATAATATTACTTCCCTGTACTACAGAAGCACAACAGAGTAGGTTAGATGCTGTTCAGCCACATTGGGAGATACTGCCCCTGTCAAAAAAGATCTTACCATCTAAGAACGTGCATGTTTGTTGAGAAAGGAAAACTTATAGCAGCCCCAGCTTAGAGACTGGGCCTCGTCACCCAGCTGAGCTATGGCAGAAGTGGTATCTGAAAGAAGCCAACTGAAGTGAAAGAGCAAAGAGAAGGAACCGAGAAAACAGAAGGAATTTAACAATTACAGACTAGATCCCCTTCCACATTAACCTGCCCTTAGCCACAAACCTATCAACTGGTCACTCTGCATGTTTACTGTTACAGCCATTTTGGCCTAATTTTGCCCCATATCACTCCACTGAATCCTGACTGAAGCAAATTCATCCCTGGAGTGTCTCCAGTGAGGGTAATGGAGTTACAGAAGGGCTGACGTTTTACCGTTCTATGTAACCTTCAACTCGGGACCATACAACCTAAATAAAAACAACATTAAAAAGAGAAGGCTTTAGAGCAGCATCAGCCACCCAAAAACATAAACTATTGAAAACAAACTGCTGAGATTCTGGATTGAAGCAGTCGTCTGCTGTAGGATTCTGTACCTGAGGATCATGATTTAGTAGCATCTGCCTTTGGTAGGTCCAGAAAGGGCAGGTTATGCTCAGAGTAAGTAAAGTAAGGATAAACATGGGATCCCTCTTTCACCAGTGACTTCAGTTCACACCAACTGAGGGTGAGCCCAAGAAATTTCGCTGGCTAGCCCATGCCTGAAACTACACCCCTTGCCTAAGTGAAGTCCAAGTATCCGAAAGAGCAGAGATTTGTGGGCTTTGTGTGTGCTATATTCGGTGGCCACTACTGTACTGCAGAGTAAACATCCCATTGTCCATCTTGCCGGGACAAGTAAAGGAGAACACTTGCCCTCCAAGTTGAGTGGGAGAAGCTGAGAGTGAAATATTAGCTTTTAGGGACTGCTAAAAAGAGTAGTCTCACCTTCACTTGCTCTTAGTCAGAAACCTCTTCTGCTCGACTACAAGATGGCTGGAATAATACCCTGTTCCACAAAAGGGTAGTTTGATCATTGATACCCTGAATGAAACTATTTTAGCATAGAAAAAACCCAAAATATCAACTAGGCGCCAATGACCTAATCTGTAGCAACTGTTGAGCGCAGACTTCAGTAAGCTCCAGTTGCAATGAGGAAGGACTGGTACCATAGCTATGGCACCAGCCAGAGACTCAGCTGTTGGTCTCCCACTGTGAACTCAGAGTACTTAGTCCATCTCTTGAGGTCTCAGGTGGTCCCATCCTTTCACACTTCCATCTATTTTAAGTGTCAGTTCTTAAGGACTGGGACTACCTCTGACTGGATGCTTGCACAGTACAAGGGGACTCTGATTCTGGTTGGGGCATCTAGACATACAAATACAGTACCACACAGATTTTCCACACTTGGGTGGTTCACAACCCCCTTGATTTTTCAGTAGGTTGCCAACTGAAAGATAAGCCATATAGCTGTTTATTGGGGCTTTTACTTCAAAGAGCATTGCTTCTCCACTCAGCTGCAGTTCACCATCAGCCCCAGGCAGCTAGTAGCAGAATGAGTGTTCTTGGAAATAAAAGCCACAGCAAACAGTTGAAGCTCTTCAGGGATCCTGCACAGCTGTTTGCCACGGTTAGATGTACCCCCAGTTAATTCACAAAACTTCATCTTTCTATGGGTAGTCAGGAACTGAACCCTGCAAAGAATCTGGGTGCTTCTGTAATTCTTAACTATTTTGCGACTAGCATGAATAATACCCAATAAGAACCTCTGTTGAGGCTAGGAAAAGGGTTGCTCTCATTGCAAAGAGAAAGAGAGTAAGAGAAATTTCTAGCAAGAAAAAATTCCCATTCAACTTAAGCAACCTCCTTGCATCTAGATTAAAGCACTGATTTAGAGAGAGGCCCATTGCTCCTAGTGCCGGGCTCTGGCTACAGGCACACAAAGTTCCTTTCCTGTATCTCAAGTGCAGCCTGTCACCAGAACAGCTGCCAACTGGAAAGCGGCATGGAGGTCATTTCGATTTCTTTTTCTCATGGTAGATATGGAAGAGCAGAGTAGGACTCATATGGAATTTACTCAAGGTCAGTAGGTCACAGATAACGTACAGTTTTTTTTTATTGATAACAGCTCCAGCCTTATCTAAACCACATCTGAATTAAAATGGAATTGAGTATGCTTTGAGGACACTGTGCCCAGGTGTTAGAAATACAAGGAGAAGCCTCTGCCCCCCTCCTCCTGTTGGATCTATGCTGGAGAAAGAGAAATAACAAGGCTTATTGCTTGGCTGTCCCAGGTCATCCATGTTAACTCAGTCAATTTCAATAACCAAGGAAACAGCTAAGAAGAGTTCTCCCTCTGGTTTTAAGATGGGAGGTGGGGGGCGGGGGGAGATCAAGGTAACCCCATCTCTACTCCTGGTAACTGGGCTATGGGAGCTTAACACACACGAATTGATGTGGCTGGACAAGATACATCCTGAATGGACTCCTTTTCTCAACACCCTAACTATAAAGTCTGGGACTAGGCCATTCTGATCACCAGATGGTTTTCCTTACCAGTGTCCCAAAGAGCCTGGGGCCTTATCCCCAGGCACTGTGAATAAGAGAGGCTCCTTTCACTTCACTTGAGCAGGGGTGATATACAGGAACTTGAGGCATTACCTCCAGGAAAGGGAGGGGGGCTGAAGCTGAAGAGTTTTCACATTACTTCATCACCAATGCAGCACACCATGGGATATTGCCATGGCCACAACCAGCCAGGTACAGGACTCAGGAGACACTAACAAGGAAGTGTGCAGGGAGGAGTGACATCAGAAGAGATATGTACCAGGGGGCTCTGACCAGCCAATGTCAAGGTGACATGAACATGTCATGGCTTCGCAGAAGCCACACAGAACTCAGTAAGGCTGGGAAAGAAGGAAGGAAAAAGATCCAAGTTCTGACTGCCCACTCCCAGCATGAAGACCTCCACTTACTTAAGTAGGGAAGTGCAATACTGTCAGGAAACCCCAAACAACAGCAACAGCGGTGACTAACAATATGCTTTCCCTTTACTTTGAAACCAACAGGTGCAGACACTGTAGCTGACTCTAAGAAGCGGCTTGCCAGCATAAAAACCCTGTCACTCAGGCTTAGCACATTATCCTACACTAACTCTTGTGCTATGGTATTCTAAATGGTTTTGTCTCAAAGCTGGATTTTTATAGGAAAGGACTTTTCCTGAAGAAAATCTTCCTTCCCCTTCCATCATCTACTTTTCAGCTACAAACCTAGCTTAACTTTTGCTTTTCCAGAGCCCTTTGCAGTGCCAGCCTCTCTAGGGAGTTAGCTTTTCAACTTGAATTATAAGCAATGGGCTTTAGTTTGGGGCACTGCCCAGGACAGTGGGCTCTCAAGGGACCTTACATACAGAAGACGAACAACTGGCTACAATGCATCTAGCATACTGGATCTCAGCGCACAGGCTGCAGAGCAATCAGTCTCAAAAGGCACATTTTTCATAGTTTCATAGATGTTAGGGTCGGAAAGGACCTATTAGATCCTTGATTCCGACCCCCTGCCCTGGAAAGGAATGAGTACTGGGGACTTGGCCAAAACCAGACCAAAGTAAGTTGCTGGCTCAAGATGAAAGGCCATGCCCATTTCAGGGCCATGACTCTAATCCAGACAACAGGGAAACTGAGGGGTTGGGATGAAAGGATGCACTGTATTACAGAACAAATGGGTATTGCCTGCCATGACAAGGATCTAGCATTCTAGCGACTTACTGTTTTCTCCTCAGAGATACCATACCTGTGTTTTATTGAGTTTCCTAAGTCACGACGGGGAATCTGTGGGGACCAGCGAGGCACTGACAGTGTGTCTGCAGGGAGAAAAGACAGAAGAGGAAAAAGCCCAAGGATTAATAAAGAAGAAGGTCAGACTTCAATCTCTGAGCCAAGGAGCAGAGAAAGAGAAGGTCTCTGTTCCAGCAGGATTATAACCAGTCAGCAAATCAAAATGGAGGCTTAACCAAGCTGGTGCCTGAGGGATGTTTTCATCAAATCAAATAAGTCCAAGTCACATGGTAGATCTGGTAGAGGGACAGAGTGTGTGTGTGTGTGTGTGCGCGCGCGCGCACACCTGCACACACATACGTGTGTGCACACATGTGTGCATGTGTATGTGTACATGCAGGCATGGACAGGCTACCCAATAGCACAGTGTCATTGACATCAATTTTGTATGCCCATATAAATTACAGCAGGCTTGGAATGAATTGTGTATCTACCCTGAGATAGCAGCGTGCAGTAGGCAATTATTATTGCATCTTGCCACTAAGTGGCAGGAGAGCAGGTAAATACTCTAGGAGCAAATGACTTCTTGCTGGACGTAGGCAGAAGAAACTTAAACCAATGAAACTGACATCAGTGGAATCTGACCTGATTCTTTCAGGGAGTAATTCTACTCCGGATTTGGCAAAGCCACCCTGGTTTAAAGGTTTATGTCACCAGTCATTATTTCTTTGCACCAGTATGTTCATGCCCTATGAGAAAGAGATGCCCCACACTTCATGCTCTGAGAGATCAGCAGGACAACGTAACACTGGTCTCCATTCAAGATTCCTTATTTGGGAAAGCACTTAGGCATAATGAATTATCAGTCACCTGGAGCTAGAAGAAACTTCCCCCATTTCATTGCTAATTTCACAGGTCAGATGTACCCAGAGTTATCCAATCTCTATTAAATCAAGGCCTACTCCTGCAATTTATTTATTCAGGCACAACTTCATTTCCACAGTCCCAGAACACTGCAGAGTCAAGCACTTAATTCTACAAGGAAACAACGTCTCCTTTCCTCACAAAAAAGCAACAAAAGAAATAGGCTGTTGTATGCACAGAAGGAGCTTTAGAGATTTAGGGCTGAAAGCAACCTCCAGAGGTCATCCAGTACAACCCCCTGCCTGAAGCAGCATTATCCCATACAACCATAATCTAAACTCTACATCAGACTACCCTCAACCCTGACACAATATAGACCTAACACCCTAGCCTGCCACGGGTAAAGCATGGAAACCATGGCAGCCAATGTCCTGCTTTATAAAACGTTGCTCAGGAGGTCCGGGGTATAGGGCATGCCCCCCACTACATAGGAAAGCAAAACACCCTGTGGTCCATACCAGTCTGACCATGGGGTAAAATTCCTTCCTGACCCTAACTATGGTGATTGGTCTGACCCCGAGCAGAGGGGCAAGATCCTCTAGCCAGGAATTTCCAGCTCTGGTCCCAGCAAGAGAATCAGCACACCCCAAGTGAAGTCCTCAGTCCTGGCTGTAGCCAACACTCGATGCCTCTGGGAAGGATTAAAAACACCCTATAGCAGAAAAGGGGGATGAGGGGGCTTGGGCAGGAGCAACCAGCAAAGCCCAGAATCTTGGGAAATAGCCATGGTATAACATAAGCATAGCTACACATAGATCATCCCTGACCAGGGCCTGTCCAACCTCTTTTTGAACACCTCCAGTGATACAGAGCTCACAACTTCCCTAGGCAGTCTATTTTACCACTTCATTATTCTCACTGTACAGTTTTTATGGCTATCCAATCTAAATGTGCTTTTTGCAACTTCAGACCACTGGGCTGTGTCCTCCTCTCTACAGCAAGAGAGAAAAGGAGCTTTCCCTCTTCTTTATGGCAGCCCTTTAAGTCTTTGAAAACTGCTATTATGTCCCCTTTTAGGCACCTTTTCCACAAGCTGAACGTGCCTAGCTCCTTCAGCCTCTCCTCATAGGACTTGCTTTCCAAGCCCTTGATTATCTTTGTTGCCCAAACTCTGGACCATCTCTAACTTCTCTATGTCCTTTTTTAAAACGGGGAGCCCAGAACTGCATAAAGTTGTTCAGATGAAGTCAAAACACTGCCTAGTAGAGAGGCACTAGCACGTCCTGTGTCTTGCACCAAAAGTTTCTACTGATGAGCCCAAAACCATATTTGCCTGTTGTGCAGCTCTATCACACTGCAGACTCATATTGAGTCTGTGGCCTACCAAGACTCTCAAGTTCTTTTTCATAGTGCTGCCATCCAGCCAGATATCCCTCCTTTTGTGTTTGTGTTTTTGATTATTCCTCCTGAGTTGCAGCACCTTGCATCTGTCCTCATTGAACTTCATCCTGTTAGCTCTACTTCAGCTTTTCAATGTGTTGAGATCCTTCTGAATTGCGCTCACATCTTTCAACACATTCACAATTAGAGGTGCACCAATACATCAGTGCCATATCGTATTGGCACCAATAAGAGGAAAATTGTAATTATTGGCAATCTGCTTTTTTTGGTTGATGTGGCCAATAATGTTGCTGATAAATATCACATGCATGATATTTGCATGCATGATACCACCCGGGCCCTGCTCGCCACTGTGCAGCGCACAGGTGGCCAGGAGCGCCACCTGGCAGCGTGGCAAGCAGGGCCCGGGTGGTAAGTCTGTTGTGGGGGAAGGGGTATAGAGGAAGGAAGGGGTGTGGTGGGGCAGACCAAGGGCCCCATGGCAAGGGAGGGAGTGGGGCAGGTGCCAGGGCTGGGGCAGGGGCAATGGCAGACACTGTCCAGCTGGGGCAGAGTGCGGGACGGAGCCGCAGCTCATCTGAGGGACGCCGGGGTGGGGCGGCTCCTGCCACTGCACACACCTGAGGATGTCATGGGGAGCACGTGCAGGCTGCTGCTGCGGGCTGGTGCCAGGGGCAGTGCTAGATTTTTCCTGGCAGGGGGCCGGGCTGGGGCTGCGCTCAGGGAGAGCAACAGCAGTGCTGGAAGGAGGGCTGTGGTGGGGGGCTACAGCCACCACAAAATTTGCCATAGCCCCCACAAACTCCTCCCAGCACCGCCGCCGCCCTCCCTGAGTGCAGCCTGGTCCAGCCCCCCACACTGGGAAGAGCCCAGCGCCACCCCCAACCCCAGCAGCTGCCTGCCCTTGCCCCACACACAGATCTGAGGGCACATGCCTCCCATGTCCTCCCGGGGTGCATGCAGCAGTGGGAGCCACCCCCCTCGCCACAAACCCTGGATGAACCACAGCTCTGTCCCCTGCCCCTGCCTCGCCCCGCCCCGGCTGTGCAGCACCTGCCCCTGCCCCAGCTCCAATGCCAGCCCCATTCCCTCCCTCACAGAAGGGGCCTCGATCTGCCCCCCACTCTCCTTCCCTCACAACAAACTTACCAGCCAGATGATGCTCTCCATGTTGCCAGGCTGCACATCAGCAATCGGATTGGTATTGGCTGATAGGGCTCATTTAAAATCAGCCATCCGTATCAGCCCCCAAAATCTCTTTTGGAGCACCCCTATTCACAATCCTTTCCAGTTTCGTGTCATCTGCAAATTTGCTCAAGAAGTTTTCTATGCCAGCGTCCAAATTGTTAACGAACACATTGAACAGCACCAGGCCCAGGACAGACCCCTGTGGGACCTTATTTACTTTGACCTACATACCTTATTATTGTGTGTGCAGGTGTGTGCCTGCATTCATTACTCTTCTATAATACACTAGAACCAGCACACACAGACTGTGGCTAGCAGGGAATGCACATCTTAGATATAGTTAATGGTTTCCAAATAAGGAAGAGAAAATGAAGCTTAAATGGCAACTGCATAATTTATTAATAAGACATCACACATCCTCTGGCTGTATATCTTAACAAAGAGCCAAGTGTCAGCCTCTTAGCAGCAAAGGTAGCTACTGTTTAAGGAGAATATTAAACATAAAAAGAGCTTCTCTTGTAGTCCCCTTCTGAGAGAAAAAGGAAGGGAAAAGGTAATAAGCCCCAAGCCTGATGGAACAAATCAAAGTTAGCCAGTGCCCTGCTCTTCCCTGAGTGATGTAGCCAGGATAGATGAGCCATTGCCAAGCAAATCATCACACTCACTGGCAGCATATCATGCACTGATAGTGACTGCCAGATACACTAAATACACATCTGGGACTGATTTATTATCCATGCAGTCAATGGAAAGCCTTCCATGGCATCAATGCATAACAGAGGACTTCAGCATTTGTCCATTCCTGCATCCAGCCTAATTAACTAAGTTGATGTAATGCCTGTATTTTAGAAAGACCCCCAATCCTAGGTACAGATTTAAATCTTCTTTTGGCTGCCCAGTCTTTGAAAAGAAGTCTGTGTATTGCTCATGCTACTCTAGTGAGGACTACTCTAGTGGCCCATTTCCAGAGACAGGCCTTGAATGATGTGCAGTTTTCTGAGCCCCCACATGCACAAAATGGTAATCCGTAATGATTCTCTCCAAGGCCAAAAAAGCTATCCATCACAGACATAAGCCCAAACCACTCGACTGATCGTTGAGGGCAGTAAGGCAGACCCTAGCTCTGCTCCCACTGGGTTTTTTTCTGTATGTCAACCAATCCCTTACTAAATATACTTTCAGTATTATTCATATAGGCAGTGAGGACCTTTGTTTGCTTTCCTAGTCAATTTAATATATCAGGCTGAAATGTATTTTAATTATGTGCTGTTTCTGAAGGTTACATTTACATGCCACTTCCTGTACAATGGTTATTTTCCATACACTTCCCTGGAGTGGGTTGAAATATCTGTTACCAATAATATTTCTTAAGAAATGGGAGCATGGTCAGATGTATAGATATTAAATATGCCTTAAATATATATTGATAGTAAGCTACTCTAGCTCCTTCTTAGCCCCTTCTAATCCAAAAGGTATCATTTTTTTCTCTCTCTATGGCAACCAAGTTTACAACTTGGCAACCATGACGCATATTCCAAAACTTTAGCTTTTCCCCCAACCTAAAGACAATGAAAATCAATATGCACATCTCGACATTTGGGATGTCTCTGGTGGAGCATCAGCTACACAATCTCACATATTCCCTAGAAAGCCAAAGGCACCTGCAATTTACTTGCAGATAAAACTTCTGTTTCTCCTGGTCTAGCTAAAGAAAATCAACCCAGATGACAGACACAAATACCTACCTATTTCACATGCAGATATCCTGTTGTCTCCTGACACCCAAAGACAAGCATAGAACCTAAAAAGCTAAACCAACTAGAAATACCTTGGCTGTGAGACACAGAAAACTGAAAGATGAAGTAAGATACAGACTCAGGCATAGACACATGGGTCAAATCTGACTATTTCAAAAAGTTTTCCCAAACGTGTTTTATCCCTAAATTATAAATTGTATGTGTATTTGTCTTGTTAACAGGAGGAAGACTCCCAAGGACTTCAGCAAGAATTGGACTTGATCTTTCTGCCATTCTTTGCTCATAAACCAAACCTACAGCTTTTTACATTCATTTGCAAGCACCTGCCAAATAATTTGGAAAGTTTTCAGTGTAGAATGTTTAAGAACAGTGTCTTTGCTGTTTACGGTTGGTTGGCTAAACTACATGATGTTCCTTCTGCTCCCACATTTGAGGACAGAAATTTATTCTAAGACAGGAGAATAATGAAAGGCAAATTTGCAGATAAAAATAAATCATGTCAAATCTGGGACTATTCTGGGATTCACCAAAAATGTCCCACTTAGCCAGCAGCTCTCCAAATATGTTACAAACCTCTTGAAACATCTGCCTCCTTAGCAAGGAGCTAGACCCAGGGCCTGAACTCATACGTGAAGTATACTACTATTCCACCAGCTTTGCATTTGACTACATCTTTTTTAGTCTATTTGCACGCATCCAGCAGAGTCTCCAATTAGAAGTTATAGGACTGTAGAATTAATGTAAAAAATTGGCAGTCAGGAGGCCTGGATCATTTCTCTGACTACCACTAATCTGATGTCTGATCTGGGCAAATCCTTATGAAACTCAGCGGTGAGTCAGGCACTGAAACACCTTTGTGAACTGGGACTTTCCATTCTCCAGGTTTGTTTCCTCCTCCTCTTGTTGCCTATTGAGAGTGTAAGCAATTTGGGGCAGGAACAGTCTTAGGTACTGTGCATATACATACTAACACAGTTGGTTCCCAGATGGGGTCATGATTCTTAATACTGCTGTAATATTCAAAGGGGACCTAGCATTTCAGTCACTTAATACTTCCCATTCTGAGAGGATTTTTGTGACTTATGTAGTAGCTTCAATGACTTTCAAAGGCAGCTGCTTTTTTGAAATTCAGCAGACAGAAAGGCCTGGGGCCAGAGAAGTGCCATTGTTGGTCCCACGAACTACTGTTCTGGCTTGAAAGCAATATAAACTTTGGAAATTTTCCATTTCCTTCCTTTCTCTTGCACTGTAAGCAAACTTTTGCTAGTGTGCCTCGTGCTCTAATCAGGGGCTGGGCCAGTGCCACTGTCAAAGTAGCAGCCTATATTACACAGGGAACATAGGGAGTAGGCAAGTTCTCTGGGAGGAAGGAGGAAAAACCCAGAGTGGATTCTCCCAGAGGCTTCTTCTAGCATTGTAATGTTGATAGGACAGTGAAAGAAGAAGCATGCTCCCTGACACAGCTGGGCTGGCTACATCCCCCAGTATGGATATGCTTATACAGGTACTCCTCACTTAACGACCTACCTGTTTAACGACCGCTTAATGACCTAGTCGCAGGAACGGAGCTCAGTCGTTAAGTGAGGAGTGCCTGTTCCAGCAATATTGCACCTTTCACCAGTATAATGAGTTTTGTTCACAGGAAATTATGTTACTACATTGATACAGCCGTGCCGGGATAAGCTACTTATCGGAGTGCATTGCTGAGCCAGTGTAATGGTAGAGCTATACTGATAGCATGTTTCCAGTCTAGATATGGCTAATCTCTCTCTTTCCCAGACATGGGCCCCAGAATCACACGTGGTTCTAC
>NW_005842238.1:366818-372665 GCF_000455745.1 Alligator sinensis
AAGAGCTACCCTAACTCCCCGTGATTAATATGAGAGGACCTTCCTACCCCTGTAGAATCCTCATGGAACCAATGGGATCTCGGCCAGGGTGAGGGTCTGCTCATGCACGTGCCTTTGTGGACTACACAGACTTCTGTAAGAGACAGAGCAGAAGTCCTGAAAACAGTCTGGGAACCTTGGGCAAGTCAAGTCAAGTCAGTCTCCCTGTGCCTCAGCCTTCTCATCTGTAATGTAAGATATACCCATCTCCGCAAGATTCATAGATTCATAGATGTTAGGGTCGGAAGGGACCTCAATAGATCATCGAGTCCGACCCCCTGCATAGGCAGGAGGGTGAGATGACTGATGTTTCTGAAGCATGTTGAGAAATACAAGTGTTGAGATGATTCATGTTTCTGAAGCATGTTGAGAAATACAAGTGAAAAGCATGCCCAACAGGTGTGTAAAGGGGGGGTAGCAACACTGACTACATTAGCTACACAAGTCTGCACCCAGCAACTAGCCAACCCTGTCCTTTTCTCATCACTAATCACACTGTACAGATGAGTTCTTCCCCCCCACCCACTCTTTATGAAGCAAACACATGGGCAATGACTGCTACTTTCCCTGAATTAAATTAAAACCTCCACTTTATCATCCACAATTTATTTCAACTAACTTTCAGCTGGCCTCAATTAAATCCCGCTTTCACAGGGAGAGGGGGGAAAAAAAGCAGCAGAAAGATGGTTAAGGCTTTTAATTACTTTCTATAATGTGCTCGTTGCAAAATTTATTAAAGTGTATCGGGGATTTTAACCTCTTAACAAAAATGATGAGACCTCCGTGATTCACAGTTAATTATTTTCATTACGGGGAATGATATATGAAGAATCGGAGGTTTTAACAATAGGCCTGCTGTTTGCAGGAAAGGAGGTAACAGGAGTGGCAAGGCAGGAGGGCACAAGAAAGCTTCATTTTACAGCAAGAAACAACTGTAACAATTGCAGGTGCAGTTAATTAATTGTAGATTCTTCTTTCTAATCAGGGAGAGGGAAACGTAGCTATGAAGAGATGTCTGTTTCTTTTTGCCTGATACTAGCTCAGTTATAAGTCCAAAAGGACAACAGAAACCATTTCTCATAGTGATAGCAACGGCATTCTTTCTAGCTTCTAGCAACACACTCCAAATACCCTGATCAAAATAATGAGATTAACAGAAATAAAAGTAACAAGGAGGCAAAAACTCAGGTCAAGCTATCCTTCCTTCCTTTACATGTCCTTGTGTGACAAGGTATTTAGCAGAATTTGCAGATTTGTTGGAATCTGACAGGGCCATGTCAAGAGCACTTCTACTATGGCCTCAAACTTGCAACCTCCGGCCTGTCAACTGTGAACCTTACTGCCTGCACCACTCCAGCAGCAGATGAAGCTGTGGGACAGAGGGGACTGTGCAGCCATGGTAGAGAGAGAGAAGGCATCAGTAGATAAGAAGCATACATTTCTGGAGAGCACCCATGTGGGCTACTCCCTTACTCAACTCTTTGGCTAAGTACATCTTTTAGATCATAAATTCTCTGGGGTCAGGTACTATATCTGTGTCTGTACAAAGCTCAGCACAATGGACCCCCAATCCAGTGGGCAGCCTTTGGGAGCTATCGTAATGCATTTTCTTAATACACAAAAAGGATCAGGGCATCTCTGATTGAGACAGAAGGCCTGACTCTCTGTTGCCCTGCAGAGTCTGCAGTCATTTTCACCCATTCTGTAGTTCCCCTTCTGACTTGGCGACATTTGAAACTCACTTGGCATAGTTGCACATGACTCTATGAGCTGCAGAGCAATGGAGAATCAATCATTTAATAGAGATTAAATCTATTACTGTAAAGTAAACCTACAGGAGGAAAGTAGGAGGAACTCAGGGCTCAGCAGAACTGGGAGGAATGGATCAAGCAGTGCTCCTCATTCTCCTGCAGAACATAGTCTGACTCTTGTGGAAAATGCAGGGGTGAGGATGGGAGGCCAGAGGTAGCAGAGGGAAACATCAGCAGCAAAGCTCATGCAAGAGACAAAAAAAGAATCCAGAAGAAGGGAAAATAATGCATAGAAAAGGAATAGGAGGCAGGAAAGGAAAGAAATTATCATGAGATTTGGGGAGCTTCCAAGAAAAAAGATTGGGATCTGCTCCTGTGTCCCAAAAATCCAGATGACAGACCACTGCAAGGCTGGCGGTACCAGAAGAACCTGAACACCACCACTAAATATCCCACACAACCAAGCCCTTCAAACCTCTCATACAGCTGGCACACAACTTCCTAGCTCCTGGCACCGTTGCTTAGCTGGTTCTGGAGCCAAACATCCCTTGCCGACCTGCTACAAAAAAAATAAAAAATCCTGGGCTATGACTTGTAAGCCAGGAAATATATATTCTTTTTCCTTACAGTGGAAAAACAAGTGAGAATGCATCTCTAGTAATGGGAGTTGCTAGCTGATGTGGTGGCATCAAAAGACTGTCCTCTGAGGACAGAATGTTCATCTCTGCTGGGACAGGAACGGACACTGCCTTCCCAACAGCACAGCTGTCCCTGGAACAGCAAATCTGTGCATTAGGACAACCCAACAAGTTTCATTCTACACATTATTTCCAGTAAGAGACGGTAACACTGGATCAGAATCCACTCCATGCACTTTGCCTGGATTTTCAATTTTAGTAAGGAGGCTGAGCTAAATAACCCTTAAATAAGAAACTCAGCTGTTGAGGTTGACTTTGACTATGCCACAAGCTATGTGATCCACTCACAAGCCCTATAGTTTGTAGAGGCCAAGTCTGCAGTAGGAATGGAGACAACAACAGGAACTGAGCATTTTGAACATCTGGCTACTGCACTTAGACATCTCCATGCAGAGGCACAGCAATGCAGCCAGGCAGCCAGGGCACAGGAGCAGCAACAACCTCTAGTTGCTGATGTGATTGTGCAGCTGCCAGGGGTAGCCATTTTTTTTCACTGCCCCCCAACCTCAAGTCAGCACCCAGGGCAGTTGCCCCATCTTAGTTACCCCACTGCCACTGTGGAAGAAAGGAGTTTTGAAAGTCCAACTTGTGTCCATTTTGTCACCTATAGATCAGAGGTAAGAGCATTTCCCTCTCAGCAAGGCTGAGATTATTCTGAAGATAGTGCTCTATGCATGCTAAGGATTAATGCAGCCCATATAAATGGATCACAAATAAGGTCACGGTCCAGTTGAATACCAATTGAATACCAAATCCTTTGACCATATATGCACTTTGCATACAGCAGTAAATTCTAGGAAACTATGGGACTTCTCACAGCATAAGTTACACACATTCCTAAGTGCCTGTGGGACTCGTTCCCTTGTTAGCATATTTTCACTGTGCACCAGGCCTTTTCGTTCACTAGGTCTCCGTGAGTCCCCATCACTCCTGTGCTGTTGTCAATCAGGAGAAATCCAGTGAACTGTGTTAGTAAAGCCAATTTCCCCTGCTTAATCAGATCCCTGCAGACACATGCCTGTAGGCAGAAGGGCACTTTGTTATCCTCATGAATTCAAAAAGTATAATGTCATTAAGCAAGCTGTGTCTCTTCAAGAAACTGAGCCTGATGTGGTGGCCCTCAGATGCAGGTGCTGGGGTGGTCTCTCACAATCCTGATTCCCAAAAGATGAATGCACCTGCTGGCCACACAGGAAAGAGAAAGAAAGAGAAGCTGAAATGTCACCTAAAAAAAGGAAATGCACAAAACCCTTTACAGCTTCCAGGAGCCCACATCACTTCCTGAACTTGCTTAAGAGTCCTCATAATTCATGATGGCTTTAATGCCTGCACCTCAACTTCCATTTGATTGGGGCAACCCACCTTTAGAAGTTCCAAGTAGTCACCATGAGGGAGGGAAGCAAAGCTCAGTGGTCCCAAACCACAAGACTGAAAAAGCTACATTTATGGTTCTCAAAAGCAGTTGCCTGGGAAGCCAAATGTCGGCATGTGAATGGGAGCTCAGGGGTAGGAAATCATCTGGGGCTTATAGAAGGCAAGCTGCAGAGGAAAGAGAACCACCCAGTTTGCTTCCCTCTGCAGGGCACACAAAAAACAAAGAAAGTAGTCAGTGAGCTAGAAAGATATGTCACAGCCACCAGCTTCTTTGCCCAGAGGCTCCTTTAACTTTTCCCAACTCTTCCAGGTTGGATATTAAAGGTACTTGCTCAACCGACCTAAAGAAGTATGAGCTGAGTTTAGCACTCTTTTCTCTTTTTGCTAAATAAATGCTGAAGGGAAACTGTGCCCAAAAGACATTGATCCTCTTGTCTCACCACTTACTAAAACTGCTTGATCTCCATTTGCACTAAACAGTTTATGTTAAATGTGACAACTGGTACAAGCAAGAATTCAGAGTCAAATTTCAGATCAATATCAGAGTTCACACACTGAATCTCTTTCCTGGACTGAACCCCCAAAGCCAACATCCTAAACAACAGGAAAGTCAGGATCCAAATTTCAATTTTGCAGTCCAAAATCACAATTTGGGTCTTGTGTTAGGATTCAGAGTTTTGGTACAGGTTCCTCTCTTGTTAATGAACTTTGCATTCCTTTTTACATGCAGTACTTGAACCAAGTACAGAGCTGGGAGCCAAATTTTGTTCACGGTTCTCTCATCATTTGCTGCATGGCCTTTGGCAAGTTTCATAACCTCTGTCTCGTAATTGCTTCATCTGTTCAGTTGGAATAATACTGCTTACCCACCTTGCAGGAGAAGATGACAGCTATTAATGTCTGCAAAGCTTTAAAGGTGCAGCATGCTGACTTGCGCTATTAGTATCAAGTGTATGCGTGTGCAAACATTAACAGTTACTCCATGCACTAAGGAGGACTCACACTCTGAAATCCCTTGAGCCAAACATACAACTGCTTGTTCATAACCTTAAAAAAAAAAAAAGAAAGAAAGAAAGAAAGAAAGAAACCTGCTGGCGAATGTTAATTATCCTGCACTTTTGGATTACCAGCTGGCTGAAGTTCCCTTCAAGACTTACTTCAAGTAAGTACCGCTAAATGCAGGTCAACCTATCAGCAACAGTTGCACAGGCATTACTGGACTAATTCTCTCGCCTCCCTCTCAGAAATACTAAAAGTCTTCCCTGAGGATTTCAAAGCACTGTGCAAGGAACCACTGAACCTTTGACCCACACTGATCTCTATAGCTATGGACAGACATTACACATAAACCGGTTTAAGTGTTCAGAAACGGGTTTAAACCTGTAACAGAACCGATGCTCAGTGCACATAAGCCAGTTTCAGAATGGTTGAAACTGGTTTGAGATAAGTCTGATACTACATTCAGCCAGGTTTAACTGATTTGGCTCAAACCTGTTTATGCAATGTCTATGCCAGACCTCTTGCTGGTTTAAATTCAGACTACCCCAGCATCCCAGCATGCTTCCTGGGCTGGGCTGGGCGGGGCTCCCTGCTCCACAACAAGATTGAACCCTCCCCTCTGCTCCCTGGCTGAAGCTTCGGCAGAAACTTGCAGGCACAGCAGTGTCTGCCTGCTCCTCCCCTCCCCACTCTCTGCTAAGCAGGATTCCCCCTTCCCTCACAGAAACCTCTCAGCATTAGCTAGCAGACCACATGCTGGCTACCTCTGAGCTGTGGCACATGGGACAAAGGCAGAATCAACAAAGGAAGAATCATAGAATCATAGAACTAGGGTCGGAAGGGACCTTGTAGGTCTTCAAGTCCGACCCCCTGCCTGGGCAGGAGGGAAACTGGGGTCAAGTGACCCCAGCCAGGTAGGCATCGAGCCACTTCTTAAAGACCCCCAGGGTAGGAGCCAGCACCACTTCTCTTGGAAGTTGGTTCCA
>NW_005842238.1:372820-377645 GCF_000455745.1 Alligator sinensis
TCACCAGGTCCCCCCTCAGCCTTCTCTTGTGAAGGCTGAACAGGTTCAGGTCCTGTAGCCTCTCACTGTAGGGGCTGCCCTGCTGTCCCCAGATCATGCGGGTGGCCCTCCTCTGGACCCTCTCAATGTTGTCCACATCCCTCTTGAAGTGGGGTGCCCAGAACTGGACACAGTACTTCAGCTGCAGCCTGACCAGTGTCGCGTAGAGGGGGGGGATCACCTCCTTGGCCCTACCTGAGATGCACCTGTGGATGCACGATAAGGTCCGGTTAGCCCTGCCGACCGTGACCTCGCATTGTCGCCCATGTTCATCTTGGAATCAATGATGACTCCAAGATCCCTTTCTGCCTCTGTGCTCTCAAGAAGGGAGTTTCCCATCTTATAAGTGTGCTGCTGGTTACTACTGCCCAAGTGCAGCACGCTGCACTTGTCAGTATTGAAATACATCCTGTTTTTGTTAGCCCACCCCTGCAACCTATCCAGGTTTTGCTGCAGTCTCTCCCTCCCTACTAGCGTGCCCACCTCACCCCAAATTTTGGTATCATCAGCAAATTTGAACAGGTTGCTTTTCACCCCATCATCCAAATTGTAGGCATCGATGCCACAGTCACCTAGTTTTTTAATGAGGATGGGGTGGTCGACAATGTCAAAGGCCTTGCTGAAGTCCAGAAAGACTACATCCACAGCGACACCTGCATCCAATGCTTTTGTGACCTGATCGTAAAAGGTAATCAGGTTGGTCTGACATGACCTGTCCCTAATGAAACCGTGCTGGTTGCCCTTGAGCATCATCCCCGATGCCAGCCCATCACAGATGTGCTCCTTGATGATCTTCTCAAAGAGTTTCCCCTGGATTGAGGTAAGACTGACGGGCCTATAGTTGCCCGGGTCCTCCCTCCTCCCTTTTTTAAAGATGGAGACCACATTGGCTATCTTCCAATCATCTGGCACCTGGCCAGAGCACCACGAGCACTCATAAAGCCATGCCAAGGGCCCTGCAATAACCCCTGCTAGCTCCCTCAACACCCTGGGGTGGACAGCATCTGGACCTGCTGATCTGAACACGTCCAGCCCCTCCAGAAGCACTCTAACCCAGTCCTCCTCAACCTTAGGTCTTGAGGCATGCCCCTCGAGTCCGTCTTGAATCACGGTGGGGGAGTCCCAGTCCCTGCACAAGAAAATGGAGGTGAAGAATTTGTTAAAGAGGTCTGCCTTCTCCTCTGGCGCAACCACCAGATTGCCCAGCGCATCTTGCAGGGGCCCCACATTTCCCGGTGCCTTCTTCATCCTCCCTATATATTTGAAAAAGGACTTTTTGTTATCTTTGATCTTGGACGCTAGTCCTAGCTCTATGTCCACCTTAGCTTTCCTAACACCCCCGCTACAGGCCCGAGCAGTGGAGGTATACTCCTCTTTGGAGACAGCACCCCACTCCCCCCTTCCACCGGGTGTACGCTGCCTTTTTGGCAACCAGCATTCCCGGACATCCTTGGTGAGCCAGGGAGGCTTTTGGATACTCTTGCCCCCCTTGCTTCTTGTTGGGATCGTCACCCCTTGGGCCCCGAGTATCGTCTCCTTAAGGAACGACCACTCATCTTGGGCACTGAGTTCCCCTGTCCTCGAGAACCCCAGCGCCTCTCCCACCAATCTCCTCAACTCTTTGAAGTTGGCCCTCTTGAAGTCTAGGGCTACCGCTTTGCTGCAGGCCCTTGTCACCCTGATGATGAATTCCAGCAAGCAATGATCGCTATCACCCAGGTGGTCAAGGACCTGGAGCTCCCTTACCAGATCATAGCCTGTGGCCAGGACTAGGTCCAACAGGGCATTCCCTCTGGTGGGACTGTGCACCTCCTGGGTTAAGTGAAGGTCCTGTATCTCAGCCAGGAACTTCCTGGAATGGTACAACCTGGCTGACTGCTCCTCCCAGCAGATGTCCAGGTAATTTAGATCACCCATGACAACTACATCCCTTGCCTTAAGTGCCTCTGCAAGCTGGCCTCTGCAAGCTGGCCCCAGGTATCTGGTAATGTCCCTCTGTTTTCTTAATGGGGTGATAAACACTGATTTGGGGTGGTAAACATTCCCTGCTGGGCTGTACAGGAGTGGGGGGGGTAGGGGGAACCCCTCCCTAATCACAGCCTCCTGTTGCCTGGCCACGCCTCCCTCAGCTCAGCCCTATGGAAGGGAAGGGAGGGCTGCTCTAGTGCCCCCTGGCTTCTAGCCTGAGCCACTGCAGGCATGTGCCTGCATTTCTGGGATGTCTGTCTGGTTACAAAACTGATTTAATCTATCCAGGTTAGACTAACCCGCAAAGATTGAATCAATTCAGGCTCAGGCTTCTGAATATCTGTCCCTAGCCTGTGACACCCAACTTGCAATGCCTTGGTCTAATCACCAGCCCACGTTATAAAACACATTATAATTACAAGGCAGCTTTCTATTGCTAGTTTAAGCTTTGAGCAGGGATGAGATGAAAGCAGACAGAGGGCAAAGCTACCATCACCATGAGTTTTCCTGAAAGAGGAGAACGCAAGCCACCTCTGCTCCATCAATTTCAATTGCAAATGCTGTTACGTTGAGGGATCCCAGCACAAACAAGCACCATGCTGACAGACCGGGGTTGTGACAGCTGCTGCCAGCATTCTGCAGTTCAGCTTTGCAAAGCCAGGCACATCCAAAGGAAAAGAGCACTTGGTTTTTGTGACCTCTGCAAGAGGGACCAGAGAGGAATACAGCAAAGCCTCTTGCCCCTGTCAGAAGCACTGCACGGCATCACTCCATCAGCATGCTACTCCTCTTAACCAGGAGGAAAGCTGCCGGAGAGGAGGGAGAAGTCCCCTTGTAAGGAAGAACTTTGGCAGAGGAGAAGTGCAGCACCTTCTCTGAGAGACACCACTGTGCTGAGATGAGAAGAGAGGCCTGTGCTCTCCAAAGTCTGACATTTGTTTCCCTTTGTCATTCTGTCCCTCTCTCACCAGCAATTTGCTGAGCCTCAATAATGAGCTTGAGCCGCTCCACTAAAATTGATGTGTTTTGACCTCCCTGGCTGGCCATCACTCATTACTTATACATTTATCGTCTGGAACCTGGTTTATGGCTCTTCAATCAGAGCAATCTTAACCCAAATCCCTCCATGCAGGAGTGGCTGCAGCTTTGTTTTTTATTTAATATCCTACAGCCGTGCTGTATTTAATGTGCAAGGAAGTAATTGCCCAGAGAGGAACAAGGGGTTGGCTGCCACCATCTCTGTGAGGGGCTGCTCTCTGGAATACACTGCCTGAGTGAGTTTAGTGGTCACAGATGAAGGGCAGGTGTTTAAGAAGCTCCCCTGGTGGCATTTTAATCAAATCTTCATGCCTAAGCTCTGGGCAGCAAGTCATTTTAAACTGGCTCTTGGCAGCCAGCCATGAGGGACCTTGTAATCATTTTAGCAGTGCAGATTCAGAATTACAGTGGGGCCTTCTACTGGAGCAGCAGATCCGTGGAGCAAAGAGAAGCCAGGGCATGTTGTTCAAGGGGATTGCTGGTTGTGCCAGGAGGTGCTGAACCCTATTCCTGGTTATTCAACCCACAATCACCTCTTGGCTAACCACATCACCCAGAAGGGCACAACGCTTTCTGAGGCCCCAGGGGAAGAGGAAACCAAGCTCAACCAGCTCGCTGGGGAATACCTCAACAGAATCCCCAGTCATGGCATAAAATCAATTGAAAAAGGTGAAAGGTCCATGTAAGCCTTATGGATCATCCGACTTCCCTAGTTAAGGTTCACCAGCTTAATCGCCATCAGTGCCGAAAAAGTGCTGTAGCTAACATCACAATGGGGGCATTGGGAGATGTTCATAGGATCATAGGAAAGTAGGACTGGAAGGGACCTCATGAGGTCATCTAGTCCAGTCCCCTGCCCAAGACAGAGTCGTCCTTCCAGCCAAGTGTCTGTCTAATCTGCTCTTGAAATCTCTTGATGTTGAAGATGAACAGAGGATAGAAGAGATGCACCTTATGCTGAGAACCAGGCTGGTTCCTGGTTGACCCCAAAGTGCTCCAAGCTACTAGGGAGACACTGCCATGCTATATAGCACCAAGTTCAGCTCACACTAGGGCCAGTGAATATGAATTATTAGCACTGCTTGCTCTTCTTCCAGAAATGTTGACCGTTTCACTCCACTGTTGACTGCTGGAATCTCCTACAAGGAAGGAGCAGTCTTAAATCAGGCCCAGCCTGAGGAAGCAGAGAGAGGGCAGCTTGTAGCACAACCTCCCACCCAGCAGCATGGCCACAGGGGAAAGCAACTCAGCCCATTCACTCCTCAGCCACCTACTGCTTGGGGCAGACACGAACTCTGTGGTAAAAATACATCATGACCTGGGCCTCTCTTGAGTAATAACCATATGAGTCCCTCATGATCCCTTGTGTAAGAAGCACGAGGCCTAACGACTGAGTTGTGGGTTTCTTTTCCTTCTTGCTTGCTCTGCATTTTGTAACCATACTGGACTAATGCCCTGAAGTTACACTAAGGTATAAGGTTACTAAAAAACATTAACTCTACCGCAGTTCCCCTTTTCTTCTGCGCATGCGACAGAACTTTTTGCCACAGTTCTGCTTTTAAAATACGCATGCACTAAACTTGACAGGCGATACTAACCAATAGCGAACTAAGCCTCGCCCATAAGATAAGACGTAACAACAAGGAAATTGTGGTACTGCCAATAGTTGTATGACACACTGTAACCCTTTGTCTATGTAAGCTATAAAAATGTAACCTCGAGAGAAGTTCGGGGTCAACACTGCTTAGAGCATCAGCTCCTCTGTTGACATTGCTTGCGC
>NW_005842238.1:378541-395656 GCF_000455745.1 Alligator sinensis
GTATGAGTCCCTCATGATCCCTTGTGTAAGAAGCACGAGGCCTAACGACTGAGTTGTGGGTTTCTTTTCCTTCTTGCTTGCTCTGCATTTTGTAACCATACTGGACTAATGCCCTGAAGTTACACTAAGGTATAAGGTTACTAAAAAACATTAACTCTACCGCAGTTCCCCTTTTCTTCTGCGCATGCGACAGAACTTTTTGCCACAGTTCTGCTTTTAAAATACGCATGCACTAAACTTGACAGGCGATACTAACCAATAGCGAACTAAGCCTCGCCCATAAGATAAGACGTAACAACAAGGAAATTGTGGTACTGCCAATAGTTGTATGACACACTGTAACCCTTTGTCTATGTAAGCTATAAAAATGTAACCTCGAGAGAAGTTCGGGGTCAACACTGCTTAGAGCATCAGCTCCTCTGTTGACATTGCTTGCGCAACCAATAAACTCATGATGGACCCACCCTGTGTGTGACTCTCTCCTGAAGGTGGAATTGGTCTAGCCTCCAGGGGCACGAAACTAGCCGTTTGGGCAACAACTCTAAGCTCAGCCCTGTCTGTAATGGGCAAAGTCAAGAGAAAATAAGGAGAGAAGTAATGTCACAGGGAAGCAATTTCACCAAAAATAGGTCACCAGCTGTTTATTAAGGGGAAAAAACTAGACAAAACTCCCAGATTATGGCTTGAGAAAACAGAACTGCCATTTCAAGCTGAGGAGGCAGGGCTAGACCGATGGCAGCTTTCCATAGAGCACATGCTCCCAAATGTGCTCTGTGCACTGACTGACTTGTAGGTGGTGGTTTTGTCAAAGTCATCCACTGGAGTACCTGCCCCTTTCTCAGACCCTACCTCCAATTAGCAGACCTAGGCTGTTTAAGTACAATGTGCTCCCACTGCCTGATTTACATGTGATACCATCTCACACCATTATTTGCCATATTACAGCATATATCCAATCAGGCTGGCCACAGACCAACGTGTAGTCAGGCAATGTGGTGGTAAGGGGTTACACTGTGCTGGGTGTACAGGGCCCAGGGATTTAGCTTCTAGAGCTTGCAAGGCAGTTAAATCATAAAACTGGTGATCCAGATTACAAAGGAAAGGATACAAATCTGTTAGCTGGGAAGTATCCCCCACCTGGATTCTGGGACCATGGTTTCTGACACAGAAGTGCCCAACACGAAACTGGGAGCCCTCAAAGTCGAGGGGCACTGTGGAATGGTCTGGGTGGGCTGGTGCATATATTAAGTTCTTTGCCACTTGGGGGACTGTCTCCAAACAGACAGCCGGCAAAAGTCAAGGCTTTTGATCTGCAGAACACACTTAATCCTTGAATCAACAAACTTCACTTGACAGGGGATCAGGCACACTGAGGCAGGGAAGCAGAGGGATGAAAAGGAGCAGCCTGGGCTGATGCAGAAGGTGACAGTAGCATTAGGCATTGCTTTGACAGGAGACACAACAAAAGGAACCTAGCGAGCCCCAGCAATCCACCAGTGACAGACAGGTGTGACAACAAGTACAGGTATCTGACTGGCATTCATGCACTTTTAAGGTGATCGGGGCCAAGCTGGTGACAGACTGTGCAAACAAAATGCCTGAGCTCGACGCATTCAGTCTGTGATGCAACATTCTTATGCCCTGCTCCAAAGGCCATTTCTGCCACAGGCCATTCCTTGATGCCACTGGCCAGCTGTTCAACACCAGAAAGCACAGCACGGCCCCAGTCCATGCCAGCACTGACTCTGAGGTCTCTTGCCTCACATCTCTTGTGGCTCTATCAGGGACTTTACCTATGCAACTGCATGGCCTTCAGATTTGTGCCTCCATTACCACTATGCCACTGCTTCCCACCTTAGGTGGTGTTGGTTGAAAAGGAGCAAACAATTCTGTTACACTTGCACAGGGAGGATCAGATTCCTCCTCCTTCTCCTACCCCAGCAATGCTGGCTCTGCACAGCCAGCTGGAATAAAACATGAAGGTTAGTAACTGAAGACAACTAAACTGAGTCCCATATCCCCAGTGACCAGAAAGTACCATTTTTATCGGGTAATTCCTCAAATCAGACCTTTTCTCAGTGCCCATAACATGCTCAGAGCCATGTAGGCAAGTCCCAAAAGGAAGCAGAGACCTAAATTCCCTGCTAGAGTAACTCCACTAACTTCTACCCTTAAATAAGAAGAGGAATAATTACCTGAGATAAGGGAGAACGATGGCCATGATATAAGCTGAACCTCTCCAGCTACGTTACTTTGCTGCAGCTGCATTTCAAACAAAGGAGTGACAAATAGTGGGCAGGCTGATTTTTAGAATGGTGGTGCTTCAGCCCTTCTAGGAAACAAATCGGCCCACTACTTATCTCCCCTTCTGTGCTTGGCTTATTACGGACAGAAGAAACAGGAAGTAGGGCACAGGAAGATCAAAAGTCAGATGCTGGTGGACTTCATGTGCTATATATTGTCATGTGCAGGTAAGTAGTTAATAAGCTGGACCTCAGGCCCTGATGCTCAAGAGGGCTTCTAGGAGTTGACTAAGATGTTTTTTGGAGGGGATGAACTAAAGGTTTTTTTAATTTAGATGGTCAGCACATCTGAAATAGAGGGCAGGCTTGGAAGCACTCTCAGACAGAAGTATGCACTCATACCCTGAGAGTAGATGCACCTGATGGTCTTAACAGGATATAATTTACAAACCCTTTCTGAACAGAGGCATAAGGAATCCAGCCTCCTGCCAGTCTTGTATATTAATATAGATCCTTCCATGTCATCTGTCTGGATGCAAAAGAAGCAGTTACCCCTAAAATCATCTTGATGTGCAGTGAAGTGTATCTGCTGTGATTGTATCTTGGCATAATATTCCCTTTATGCACTTACTGGCACCTTTTTGATGCCCAGGGAATTTGTATGAATTTGTTATCCATCATGGTGACATCCAAATAAACAAACCCTCCTCCTACTACTACAATAAACAATGTGAGTCTATTTTAAAATTATGAATGGGATGGATAAAATTGATGGAAGTAAACTCTTCACACTTGGAAAGAAGCCTTGGAATGAATCATCTCAATGCTTGGAAACAATGAGACTTTGTACTTAGGCAGTACCTTTAAATTGGAGGCTGTCAACATGCTAACAGACACTTTAATTATACCTCAAACCCCTGTGGTGGTGGGGAAGTGTTTTTATCATTGTTATACAGGGGGGGAGCCTTGAGGCAGAAAGGGGTTAAGAGACTTGCTCAAGGTCACACAGAGAGACGGTTGCAGAGGTATGAATGGAACCCAGAAGTGCAGCTCATAACCCTTAATTTCAACCAGTGGTCAAAAGTGGACCAATGGACAAACAGCCAGCCTCATTTTTCTGAAACACTAGGCACTGTCACTTACTAAGAAGTTACCAGGCTCTTTCCAAAATCCCAGCATCAGTAAGTGGCCATGAACTGAGAAGGCTCTGCACTTCCCTCCTGTGTAGTTGCTGGGTTGTGCGCAACTATTTCTCTGGCACTAGAAACCCACCAAGTTCCACAGAAAGCTGCCTTGCCTTCTGACCCCTTCCCATCCTTTTCTGTGCTCATCAGCTTCCCAAGTACTGAGGAGATGGATAGAGAAAATACCAGCTATACACACAGATGCTTGACTTGCAAAGGCAAACCCCATTCCTCAATGAACAAATGCAAGAGCAGCCACTGGGCCAAGGGCAGCTGGCTAATTCTAATGGGGAGAGTGAAAACACTCAGAAGAGCTGACAGACATTGTACCATCACTCTTGGTCTTTACAGTAAACAGATGTAGGCTCCTCTAAGATTTCTAGTTGGCACTGTCTATCCAAAGTGCTATAACAGCAGGAAAGAAAAATAAATGCCTGCTTGGGCCAGCACACTACACCCTTTCCTGACAGACAGCCTTGGCTGTGTAAATCAACACCAAGTATGGTGCCTGCCAACAAAACACACACTAAAGAAACTCCAATTAGTATAGGACTCAGAAGCTCAACCTACCAACCCTTGTGGGTCAATAAGAGCAATCCATTCAAATTAATGCTACAGCTACAGGTAAAGTACTACATCAAGCTTACAGGATTGCTACTGATTTTCAACACTGAGGCCAGGCTTCCTCTTAGAGACCAGGGCACCCTAGACACCCAAGTTCATTCACAACAGCCGTGACACACAGAAACAATGAAAGTCCCCTTGGCAAGAGTGACAGAAAATATTTTATAAGACTGATCCACCAGTAGGGAATCCCCTTCCACAGGTGGTAAGAATGACCAAAATGGGGTGGCCTCCCACGTAAAACAAAGCAAAGCTACAGCCTTCCCAAAATAAGCAAACCTCTGTGCAAAGGAAAGGAAAGGGAAGGAAAGGAAAGGAAAAAGATGAGGTTTACCTAGACACCCCACATCTGGATTCATGCATACCTATTCTGATGCTATGGTGATCCTTTGGAATGAGTGGTACTAGATATGTGCCCACTGTTCCTATTTATAGATGGCAGGAAACAGATTAGGGCAAAAGATTAACTTGGTGGCCACATGCCACAATGACTGGCCTGATACCACCCCTCAGCAATACTAGGAATCCCCTGTGCAGCTGCCTTTGTCCAACACAGGGTAACTGAGTAGGAAATGCTAGAGCAAATGCTTGGAGTCACTGTAAGGAAAGAAGAATGATACAGTTGCAGGCAAGCTATTGTTGTTCAACTGCCAGCTGGTCCTTGCTCTGACACTCACTGCAGCATGCTCAGCCACTAGGGACAATTTATGAGGGCTGTTTACTGTATTCTTTCAAGACCTCTCCCAAAAGGGAAGGGGATGAGAGAAGGTAACAGGTGTATTTGGTCTATGTACTCATCAGTGAGATATTTTTAGCTCATTTAAGTTCATTTAGTCTGGTACAAGAGTAAAACTATGAATGCTCTGCACTGTATTTTATTCCAGCCCGCTTGTTAAGACTGCAATCTTTAGCTGGACTGATATAAGCCAGGTGTGCACTTGACAGGTCTCATACTTTGCACTTCTCTGGGGCCTTTCATTCAAGATAGCAGTGTACGTAAAGGTGCTGGGGCCCTAGCACCTATGTGCCTTGAATGAAGTAAGAGAAGGAATTCGCATAGCACTTATTAGTATGAAATCTTTATAAACAATGATGAATTCAGCCTCACAGCTCCCTTCCCTTTCTTGGGTGACAGGCAATTTTACAGCTTCAGAAACTGAGGCACAGGACCCAGTAACTAGATCCCATTTCACCAAACTGCTGATCTAGGGAAATTATCAATAGAAGACAAGCAATCCTCAGACTGATCCAGAAACTGCACCAAGTTTCTGTTTTTAAACCAGCATTTTTGTAGCTTTATCTCCCTTTCGTGCCTCTCACATATAATAAATCTGAATTTACCAAGCAGAGTTATAGTGCTGCTATGTTAAATCATTACTAGCAACTCCCCACTACCACCATATACACAAGTGTTCACAGACAACTGATGGAAAAGAAAAACTGTACAAAACCTGGCAAATACTCCAGAAAACCGAACCAAAACTCTCTGGAAAACTACAAGAAGTGTCTCCTGTTTCACACACACACACACAACATGTAACCTACTGCATTACTGTAGTGTAACAAGGGAAATTTATGCAAACAAAGCCCATCAGAAATATTTTCTCCCCTCAGCAATGGTGTTCCGAGAAGGTCAAAGAGCTAATTACCCAAAAGGAGACATGTTCCAATTATTCCTCCAGGCAGGCCCTCAAAACAAACTGCCAAACTGATAGCACTGAAAAGGTAATATCATGCAGGGAGATATTGACAAAGCAGAACAGACACATAGAAGAGCATCAAGAGTAAATGGAGGACAGAGGGCTTGGCTTAGGTACAAAGATTAAGAGAGCATAAGACATACAGTATAATTGGCCAAGCAGCAATTAACTGGGGGAGGACAAACTAATCAACAACAGGTATATGAGGTGCCTCCAGGACTGATTTTTTTAATCTTTCTACAAGATACCAGATGCTCAGCTGTGATTGAGGAATGTGGGCTAGAACTCACTAGAGACACGAGTTAGGGAAATGCAAAGGTGACAATCTAAATGTCTATCAGGAGCTCAGACACTATGGTGATGGAAACCATGGTAATCCCCAAACAGATAGGTAGATAACAGTGAGAATCTTCCACTATATAGCATAATATTGACACAGAATTGAAACTTAAAAGATTTTGCCCTGTCCCCTCAATTCTTATATGTGAAGGATTCAAAATGTGCAAAGTGGCATCCAAGATACCAAAATCTAAGGTCTATGGTTTGCTTTAAATTCTCCCACAGTATAAAACAATGTGCCCTGCGTGATACTTCCCAGGAGTAGATGGAGACTTCAAGAATCAACAGCACTGAAATTTAATTTCAGTTTTTACGAATTTGCCTATCCGGTGCAGCTGAGGTGCACAAGGCAAAGCTATTCTCAGAATCTCTCTCTGGTAGGAAAACAGAAGTCGCTTTATAATAATGGCATCTCATTGGTGCAGCGTGACGATCCTATTTATATAGCTGGCATGTCATGTTCAGTCACTTTCCTGGTTTAAATACTTACATTGTGATTTTCTCTCCGTTCTGAGCCTTGCAGGGTCAATTAGACTTTAGGCAGACAAAGCCATATTCTTTCTGCTCTGCTCCACATTGCCAGCCTAGGAAATCCTCCAGATTTGAGATGTGACTTTTTTCAGTATCTCTTTGTGGGGCTGATGTCTGGAGCAGACTGACAGCAGGACTGTCAATTAATGATGTTGAAACATTCAGCTTGGCAAAAGGGGTACTTGTCTTAGCAGGATACATCTCCTGCAGAACGGAAGCTCGACTTCTGCTCTCAACTAAATGGACTGCTGCTTACAGAGGTTTTGCCCTGCTATAACCTCCTCCACATCAGTGACATTACTGCAGCTTTACACGCACGTGATGGTAGAGTCCAAGCCCACAGTTTAAGTGAGGTCATGAGGAAGGAAAAGCAGGATTCAGTAACTGGTGTGTACATGACATACAGCTAGAGTTGAAAGAATAGGCTGCTAACAAAGGGACTTTAGCTCTGCTCACGCAATTCTACCACACTTAGTAGGGCTGGAGCTTCTAGTGGGATTGCCTATTGTCTGAGGCCTTGACATTGCTGAGTGTGGGCAGAGGTGGATCTTGCTGCCACCAGCTTTCATCACCTTGCATGTAAAAAACAGACACCTCCAAACTCCTTTGTGCACAGGGCCTATCGGTATCAGTGGGAACCACACTGTGGCATCTAGGGCCAGATCAGTGCACTGTATCTATATCAAACGGCCTGAGCACAAAGGGATGAAGTGGATGGCTACCTACTATGCTGTTCATTCCTTCCAAGGCTTTGCTTTTGCCACATTCCACAACTGTCAGAGTCAGCTTAGCCTCTGAAGGCATAAGCACAGCCTCCTTGAAGTCAAGTGAGCTCTGTGAGCATCTACCTATACATCCATGGGCAGGATTTGGGCCCTTGGGATCTACTAGCTATGGTATGTCAGGCTCTGAACATAATTCTCATGCCAGAACTTTGCCCTAAGCCAAGTACTTGCACATCTGCCAGGATTCTGCTAATTTCCTAATGTTGATCTTCTATACAGCACTTTGTACTTTCACTGTATTCTACCAGCATTACACAAATAGCATCATTCCTGGAAAGACAGTTGCATCAGTCCCATTGTATGGAACCATCATCTACAGCTGAGATGATGAGGGCTCAGTTATGCCTCACTAAAGCATAACCCCACACTGGTGATCCAATGTGTGCACGAAAAACATGTCCTTTGCTTAATCCATTAGAGTAGGTGGCCTCATCTGTTTTTTGGGATGCTGGATACTGGGTGGGAAGGGCAAGACTGCAGACTCATCTCCTATCCATTTTTTGGGTGTCTGGAACCTCCAAGAGGACTAGGATATAGAGAGCACTGAAGGAAACATACAGGACTGACTGTACCAGGATGCTGGAAGAAGGGAAATGCAGACTCCCTCAGGGCTTTGTGAGCCTAGAGAAGGAGTGGGCATGACTAATTTGGAGAAGAAAACAGCGTGCCAGTGAAAGGCTGACCTAGAACTCAGGAATCCTGGGATCCTATCCCAGGGCTGGACACTTCTCAGATACCTCCCCGCAGCAGCTTGATACTTGTGCCCAGGCCACAAAGCCAACTCTTCAAAAGTGGGGCAGCACCCCAGGTAATTTCAAAAGCAATTGGCGTGCCAGTAAACAAGGAATATCTACAGCCTATCTGCAACTCACCTGGATGCTACTTTTTCATTAAACAAACTCGTATGCTAAAGTTGTTCTCAGATCATTTTATACACACGGAAACTGAGCCACAAAGAAGGTAAATGATTCCCTTCTAGTTACACAGTGAGATGGGGCAGAGCCTTGAATAGAGCCCAAAAGCCCTGACCCACTGAAATACATATCTGGAGCCATGTCAGAAAGAAGGCCTGATGCAGAGGGCACTAGGCATGTGAACTGTGCTCATCTGAGAGGCCTAGATGGCCCAGAAGAGAGCTGGGGCTCCAAAATCAGTTTACTGCAACTCCTACAAATTCTCCAGCAGTATAAATGTACCTCTCCTTATAGAGAGCAGTCACTTGAAGCCAAGCAAATGGGAAAATTCAATAAAACTGCCAAAAAATCTTAACTGCAGGGTTCCAGGCTCCCGGAGATTTGGGTGCATCCCCCATGCAGGAGAACATGTCTGATAGAAGTCATGAAACACAGAGATAGCATTTTGACCTAAATGTAAAGGCAAAACCATTCACAAATGCCCTAGTCCTTCGGCAGCGATCATGCCAGCAACATACCAGAACTCTCAGCTGGCAAAATTGGACAGGATGATGGGATGAAATGAAAGGGCTCCTATTTCCAACTTCTGCACAAAGAAATAAAGCAGCCTAGGTAAGAAGGAAAGAATGAGCCCCATGGGAGCACAGAGCCAGGCTGCTACTGTGAGGTCAGCCAAAATGCAGTGATCTGGCTGGTCAGTAGTTCCACGAAGGTGAGACTTCTCGATTTACTGTCACAATGCTGAGGATGACCATCTCTCTCAAGGATGTTATTTCAGGACCATTTCCCGTCCTTCAGCACCAGAGGGGGCAAAGAGGGCTCCACCAACAAACCGGGTTTGTTATACCCCAGCACAGACACTGCTCCCTCTCTTCTGCCTCGGCTTCCCAGTCAAGACTTGAGCTATTGGAGATGGGCCCAAGTCACAAAACTCTGATCCCTTTTCCAAGGAGCTGGGGAACGGGAACATGGGTTTTGGCTCAGGTCCATCTATAGCCAACCCAGAGATGCTGGTGCACAGGGGACGGGGGTGAGAACCATCAGCAAAGCACAGAAAATGACTGTAGGGAGAGGGAAAGTGACAAGTTCTGATATGTACCAACCAGGTGAGTTTATAAAGAACGAAATCTTTATTTCTTGGTAGAGACAGGAGATGAAGCAACCAGCTGAAGGCAAACAGGAAATGTTTACCTGTGATATGAAGGGAAACTTTTACTAACCTGACCTATTTGTTCATTCATTCTGGTCTCCAAACATCTTGGCTTGAGGTTTGTTTTTTTGGTAACCTACAGAATAAGTACCCATAAGTTCAACCATTTACAGCCTGCAACCCTTTTCACTGGGAAAGGGGAGGGAGCTCTGTCTTCCTTTAAAAACATGTTAAGGTAATCTTTACTACCAGCCTCATACTTCAGGTCTTCAGCAGCATCTAGGGAAGACTACTTCCCCTCGTGAAACCATTCATTAGGTACATTTTGTGGTAGTTTTTCTTTTTTCCTTTTCCCTCAAGCACTAGTGTGGCTTACAGCTGAAAGCACGACACCAAACAAGATGGACCGATGCGCTGAAGAAATACAACATTCTCTGCCTAGGAACAGGCATTGCATTTGTCCCTAGATAAGTTGTGCCTGTATTTATCCCAGAACTGAAGTAGTCCAGGATTGACATGTATCCCTTCTGAGCAGGGTTTAGTGAACAGCTGAATGGATTGCTGTTTTTCTGCCACTGATTCAATGATGCAATCCTGGGATACCATTCAGACACACTTTGTGATATCCCAGAATAAACTGTAAGTACTTATCCCATTAACTTTTTTTAACTTTTTTCCTGGGACAATGGACGCAGACATCTAAATGGCTGCACTTTCTCCTAGGATAAAACAGTTTATCTTGGGACAAATGTGATGTCTGTTTGTAACCTCTGTTCTTAAGTGTTCATCTGATGAGTCAAGCTCATATGCTCAGAGTCTCTCTCATTGCCAAGGTGGGGCTCGAAAGGCATTTTCCCCCAGGTCAGTATAGCAGAAACACGGGGGCAGGGGGGTCTCTTCTCCTTCCTCAGAATTATCAACCAGGGATCAATTACTAGAATCACCTGGGCCTGTCCCATCCAGCCAGTCCCCTACCACTGCCACAACCCCAGGCGCTGGTGTCTCCTCAGGTCCATCCCAGAGGACACCAAACAGGCAGCTTGATACCTGAGTCCTTGGTGTCATTGCAGATAGTTCTCTAAAAACATCGACTCAATGTACAGATAGTTCTCTAAATGTGCAGATCATTCTCTAAAAACATCAGTTCAATGTGTAGCGGCAACCAAAAAAACCAATAAAAATGTTGGGCGTCATTAAGAAAGGAACTGAAAATAAAACAGAAAACACCATCAGGCCACTATACAAATCCATGTGCACACACATCTTGAATACCATGTGCAGCTCTAGTCTTCACATCTCAAAAAAGGATATAGTAGAATTAGAAAAGGTACCGAGAAGGGCAAGCAGGAGAGACTAAACAAGCAGGACTTTTCAGTTTGGAAAGCAGAAGTAGGGAGTGGGAGGAGGGCAAGGGGGTTTAATGGAGGTCTAATAAAATCATGAAGGGTGTGAACAAAGTGAATACAGCAGTCTTATTCACCAAGTCCCAAAATACTAGAACTAAATTAGTAGGAGACAGGTTGAAAATGAACAAGAGATAGTATTTTTTTAAAGCAGTGCATAGTTAACTTGTGGAACTCATTGCCATAGGCAATTGTAAAGGCAGATAGTAAAGCCAGGTTCAAAAAAAGAACTAGACAATATCATGGATATAGACACTAAACAGAACAGTCAAAGACGTATTCTCTGGCCTCTCTAAACCAATGATGGTAGACGCCAGGGGGTGGGGTAATGAACAGGGGATAGATCACTCTAGATATGCCCAGTTCAGTGCTCTCCCTCTAAAGTAGGGATGGGGAAAATATGGCCTGCGGGCCAGATGCAGCCTGCCAAGGGACTTTATCTGGCCTCCGACAGGACCCTTGGCCCAGCCAGCCCAAGCGTGGGGGGCAACACAGGCCATGGTGTGTGCAGCTAGTTTCACCACCCTCAGGCACGCAGCGGGGCTGGGATGATGCAGTGGCCAGATTTGGCTTCCTGGCAGCAGTGGCTTCTTCCAGCTGCCACCATCACCAGACCCAGCCCTGCTGCCCAGGCACCCTGGCTGATCCCCCCCGCACCGCCAGGGGCTCTGGACAAAGCGGGTCTCCATGGAGACTGGCCCAGGACCCGCACGGGCAGCATGCATTCAGCCAGGGGGGCCATGGGCAGGTGGGTAATGGCATCTGGGAGCAGGGAAGGGAGGCAGGACCAGGATCACAGGGTGGTGACAGCTCAGGGCTGGAGCCTGGGGTACAGCCACAATCATATGTCCCTGTGAGCTCATTTGTCCCTGTGACCGGCACCAGTTCTTCAGGCAGAGGTGTGCCAGGAGCAGACTGCAGCTCTGCCCCAGGCCCCAGTCCCACACTGACACCATCCCATGATCCTGGCCCCACCCGCCTATCCCACTACTGGATACCGCTCCCCACCTGCCCGCCTGCAGCCCCATCCCATCTGCCCAGCCGAGTTCCTGGGTCTCTCCATGGAGACCCCAGGATCACTAGGAGGTGACAGCACAGGGCCAGACCCTGCGACAGAGCCACGTAGAGAGTTTTGGTGAGCTGTTGTGGGATGGGGGTGGGGGGGTGCTGACCCAGCCTGTGGCAACTCACTAAAACTCCCTAAGTGGCCCTCCAGCCCAAATAATTGCCCACCCTGCTCTAAAATATCCACTTTTTTTTATCCACTTTTGCCACTGTCAGAGGCAGGATAGACTGGGCTACATAGACCATTGGTCTGCTGTTCTTATGTTGTTACATCCATAAAATGGGGCTGCTCCACATGGAGGTTGTAGATTGTAGAAGAGGAGAATGAAGGTTGCTAAGAGGAGGCAGAAGTATAGACACCCAGTAAAAGTGAAACTAAGTGCTGGATGTGCCAGACATGGACTATTAAGATAATCATCCAATTTAGAAAGCAGAGAAGAAACAAAGGCCTAAGGGGGAGGCCTCGCGGAAAATTCACAGGATATTAACTTTATTCTACCCATCTCTGAGTAATGATCTCTCTTTAGCTGATATGTGCTCTTGAGAAACAGGTGGCAGTGCTCTAGGGCACAGGTACGGAGATCTCTGGGGCACAGTAATTGGATCCAATCAGAACAAGTGCTCCCCCTCCACAGAGAGTACTCATTCTTCAGATGCACCCTTTTACTGCTGCACAGGGACTCTGTGAGGCTTAATTAGCTAATGGCTGCAAAGTGCTTTGAGAGCACTGGACGCAAGACAATACAGAAGCTTGAACTGACTTATTTGAGGTAATTAAATCCCTGCAGAAAGGCAAGGCAGGCACGGTCCCACTCAGCTACAAGTAAAACTGCAGACAACTGGAAACCGTTGGAAAAGAAAAAGCTCCAGCTCTGCCAAAGGGAAGGACACCGCTAGCTCCTAAACAGAAACACATCTAGCAAAGCAAAAACTTAAAAGTACCCAGTTTCTTACCGTGGTATACAATGATCTGACATAATGAAAAATAAAAGTCAGGTTAGGATTCAGATGCTCTCCAACAGTCACTGTGTTCCCCCTTCCTTAGGCATCCACAAAAGCAACACTGCAGTCTGGACAGACAAGCTGGACACAGAAATTGTACCCATGCCATCAAGGAAGCTCCCCCCACCTCTCCCCTCCAGGCACCAGGAATATATCCACATTGGGGAAGGATGGCTGTTTTATAATTAAAGGCATGCCTCTTCCATTCTCCTCTGAAGTTAGCATCTAAGATCCATGCAATCACATCTCATGAAAGGCTCAGTTAAAAACATAAGAGTATCCCAGGCCACATCAGCCTGGGTTATGCTAAAGAACCAAAAACAGTTCATAAAGAAGCACGAAGCCACCACAAGCTGTCAGCTGGATGCTGAAAGGGAATCGCCACAAGCCCATACCCTTGAGCCTAAAAAATAACAGCTATTGACAGACCTGATGAGGCTATTTTCTGGCAGTAATAGCAGAGACAAACAGTTGAAACAACAGACACTGGTACCAATAATGTCTTAGCAGTCTAGACCATATCTGGCATTGATCTGTTGATCCTACAACACTTACACACACACACACACACAGAGCAGGCATTTTCAAAGCAGTCTTTTGAAAGCACAGATGCACTTCCAAGCCAAGCTACCTGTGAGGAGCCTTGTTGCTGATATGTATCTATCTGTGTCCCTCTTCCACAGGACAGGGTAACAGGAAGGAGACAGAATTTTCCCCTTGGCAGGTGCTGGAACCCTACAGACGCTCGTTACTGTAGTTTTGCTGGGGGAGGCGTGACTCACGGGGTTCCATCCTAGGGGGGGAGCAACCAAGAAAAGAGTGGGATAGTCAGACCGAGAGAAAGAATCCACAGCGCAGCCAAGCCCATGGAGAAGGTTTCAGTGGGAGCTTCATACAGAGAGATTTTTAAAGTATGTTTTCCTTAATAAAGCCCCAAGAGGTAACTCTCTGAGCCATTAGTTGCACAAGGTCTGCATGGATCCAGGTAGGTCCTCCCCCAGCTTACAGATCAAATTTTCAGGGAGTACAGGACGGGCAGTGAAGTGAATATAAATTCCAAAACCAAAACCCAAAGGCTCTTTGCAGGTACTGCCAAAATATTTGTGTTGAACCTTGAACATTCTGCCCTGGAGCCGTTAGAAACTCTTTAGGATTAGAAGACTGGTTCCAGACATTTTCCCCCCCACCACAAATAAATATGCTTCTGAGCTTTTTTTCATAATTCATCTCCTCTCTCCAACGTAATGAACCTTGGCTTCGAGCGCCATTAAACCCCACTACATAATTACCCTCTTTGTAACACACCCAGTGGCTTGTCTCACAGAAAAAGTTATTCAAATCATCTTTATCGCTACCTGCGTTATTTCCATACCAATCAAACTGTCAGGCTTCATCAAAATAGACACCAAGCAGCAAGGTTTTTCCATCTGTTCTTCTTGTAACTTCTTGGGGGGGGCATGCTGGAGATGGTTTGAGGTTACTCCCTGAATCAGAATGAGCCATTGTATGGTCAGCCATTGCTCTCTACTTGATATAGGCCAGATATTTCTCTCCCACCAAAACCTTCCAGCTGGATATTTATGACTTTGCTGACATCATCACTGGTACCCTGAAGTCTCCTCTCATGACCAGCCATCGTCTCACCTCCTGGGTCATTGCTCTTTAGCTGCCTGCTCTGTATACAGAAATCACCTTTTTTCAGCAATTCAAATGGCAGAGGTGGGAAGTGCAATGTGTGACCCATGTATTAGCATTACCTATGATCAGTCAGAACCACCAAGGCTGTGAAAAGCTGAATGGATAAATGGAAGAACATGATCCTTTCAGTTGCATTTGCAGAAAGATGACAGTGCAGTAGCAACTAACAGTAAATAGCAGGAATATCTCAGACCGTATCTGGATTATAGTAATATTGAGAGGCCCTAACTAAGACCAAGACACATTGTGCTAGGTACTGTGCAGACATGTTGAGACAAAGTCTCTTTCCTACTCTAAAATTGTTTGTGGGAAGAGAAACAGAAGTATCATGATGAAGTGCTTTGGCCAAGGTCACACAGTAGGTCAGTGGCAGAGCTGGACAAGGAACCCAAGGGCATTTGATTAGAAATCGGGCAACTTTCCACAAAACTACCTGTTCACCAACTGCCCTGCATTTAAATAAATGTGAAGGGTGATGAAGAGGAAAGGGATTTAAATGCAATGGTGGAAGTAACACAGCCTGTACCCTTGGAGTTTATCCAAGTTCCCATGAATCTATGAGCTGCAAAATTTTTGGGATGAGGCTCTTCTCTTCCATCTCTGCACAGCACCTAAAACAGAGCTGACACTGAATCCACTGATGCTATTACTGCATCAGTGATGAGCAGACTGCCACCTTGGGTTATGATCTGCCAGCAAAGATTTATCACATCAGTGTGAATAATAATTTACTAGAACATTCACAGTTTCTCTCTCTCGATCACACAAACATATGACCCAAAATGTTCGTAGCAGCCAGGAAAGGAAGGGGAGGAAAAAAAAGACACCTCTCCAGCAAACACTGTTAGTCATTTGATATTCCATCACTTTTCATTGTATCACATTCCTGTTATGCCACATTACATCAGGTTATCACACCACGGGATGTAATCCAACACTGATGCATGAGGGAACCTAATGCAACGAGACACATCAATGGCTCACTGAGAATGGGCTTTATTTCTTGGTTTCTGGTCCACTACTCACCATCATTCTGGGCAGGAAGCTAAATTTGTTTGATGCTGTGGGGAAATAGCAGTACATAAAAATACCCTTGCTCTGGGCAAATCCACTGGCTGTGCCAATAAGAGTCAGGTAGTTGGACATCTCTCTATAAATAATATTGGCTGCCCCCAGTGTTCCTGCCAGGTCCCATTGTCCCTGGAGCCAGAGATATGGGAATAAGAGGATGCCAGAAATGGATTGTTGCCTCTTAAACAATTTCAGAAGGCAGCTGATTGAGGTGGAAGAAAAAAAAAACCAATATTTACAATGTTCACTAGTCCTTGCTCTGCAGAAGGGCTGGGAGAGCGATGGCTGCAGGGTTGCCATCAGGCAAGTGGACGGAAGGACAGAACCCTTGCCTCATGCGATACACTGAGGAAATAAGCAGGGCAGGGTACATCATCCCTGACGCTCAGCACACACCAAACCAAGGGCCTTGAGGGAAGGCTGACTGAAGGCTGCCAGCCACACTATGAAGTTCACCCTTCCCATCAAGCTGTTGTTTTTGGGTGTTCTGAGGGGTGAAGAGTAGCTGCATCCCAGTGACCACCTAACATTTCCCACTGTTGTACTGCCCCTCCATGCAGCTCAACCGGCACTGCCAATAAGGGATGCCACAGTATAGACAAGGTGCTGGCACATTTAAGAACTAAGTCTAGACTTGATGATCCTAAAAGCACCAGTAGCATAAGTGTTTGTTGCACTCAGAAGAGGAGCTTAGAGCCAGAGGTAGACCCTTCTGCAAAGCTATTACAGTGGGCTATTCCCATTAACTATCTTTACTAACTGGTTTGTACAGTAGTGACCCTTCTATATCAGGTACTAAAACACTCAAGGAATGCTTTAAAGTATGAGGACAGACAAACACAGGCAAACAGGATCTGGATTCTCCACAGGCAACAGAAAAGGGAGTTTTGGAGCAACTTCAGTGGAAGTAGTGGAAAGCAGGAGCTGCTGGCATTTTTCAGCCCAGACGACTGTATGGAAGAAGGGACAGAGCAGATCATGCAAAAACCTGACAGGCAAGCAGCCAAGGCTGGGAGAACAAAGACTGATGGAGACCAGACAAAGACTGACAAGGGATGAGAAGTTCCTCAGTGTTTTTCACACTTGCTGTTTCTCCTCCCAGTTTGTTTTCCCCACAGCTCAAGCCTTCTCCTCTATTGGAAGAAGTTAGACCTGACACTACTGGGGCACTGGCATCTAAAAATCATTCTGGCATGTGGATTTGGTCTCCCATTAGCCCACTGCTAACAGCATCACAGAGGAATTTATGATGGGGCTGACATAGTTATTATGTCACAGTGATGACATAGTTATCATGCACATGGCATGGGACAAAAGGAAAGGAGGTCATGGGATGGACCTCCACCAATTCTTCCTCTAGGAGCACATTTGACAATGGTTTCATATTCCTGAGGGCTCTCATCCTG
>NW_005842238.1:395687-403621 GCF_000455745.1 Alligator sinensis
GCACTAATACCCTGCAACTTCAAATGGTGATTTAAGCTTCTCCTGACCATCAGCAAAACAAAACCCAGGAGGCCTGTTCAGTTTACACAAAACATAAGAAATCAAAGGGATGGTCCCTTTGTTGCTGGTGTGGGAGAAGGGATGTTAGCAGATCTTTATTTTAAATAACCTGATGATCCTGAGCCTTCTCAGACACTGCCAAGACCTCCTGACTCAAGCACAGATTCACTGCGCTTTCAACACCTGACAGATTGCAATAGGCATTTCCTGCTTTATCTAACCTGGCCATGAAAACGCCTGGGAAATACCCAGCACTTTGCCTGGGATTAAGTATACAGCTCTGATTAAAATCAGCAGGAGTCCCTCTGTGTGTGATCTGCCATTTGCCATCCTGAAGTTTTAAGCCCCTGCATGTTAACCTTTCTCTCTCTCTACCCCGCTATTTCCTCACACAGATGCCTCCTCTGCCAATGCATACATTGACAGCATGTGTGAAAGCTTCTTTCTCCAGAGTCAGATGCTTGCATTTCTTCCTATGAAGAGGAGGAAATGTATTTTCTTTACAAAGATGCTGGTCTGAAGCCAACTGACTGGACCAGCTTGCCTTTTAGCTGAGGGATCCTTTGCATTTAACCAATCCCCATGTCTTTATGTATATGCCCTTCCCCCCCAACAAATAGCAGAGGGGAAACCACTGTCTCTCAACCCACCCTCAAATAAACCATGTCTAAAAACTGCCAGTTTGTTGAGCAGACGTGGCTGGCAGATGCTCCAGATGGCACTTCTTCTGGTTTAGCTATTTATGGAGCACCAAACACCAAAGTGCCACCTTCTTGGCACCTTCCTTCCCTGGCACATGTTCCCTGGTGGAAATCTTACAGGAAGATGATCCATTTCAGGGATCTCCAGGAAGATGTGCAGTGCCAGCTCTTGCTCTGAGGAGCAGAGAAAGGTGAAAAGGAACACAGGGGAAATGATTATTCTGAGAAGCCAAATAAAACAAGAGAGGGAATAAGAGAATAGGAGATGAAGGGGGCGGGAGGGAAATCAACAAGCAAAGGAAAGTGAAAAGAGCAGGGACGTGGGCACAGGGACACGGCAGAGAGAGAAGGGAAATCGAAGGAGAGAAATGAGAAGAGCAGATGCGAACAGACAGAGCAGTGAGATGGTGGAAAGCAAGCTCAAAAGCTTAAGAAGTAGAGAAGGTATGCTAAAATGAGCATTAACCAGGAGAAAGAGGCCATATGTGTTGAGCCAAGTGCCAGCTTTACGCATCCATTTTATTTGGCCCAAGTAGGATTTCTAGTGTCCAAGGACTGCTGCGCATTTTAGGGGAGGTTTTTGCTTGGGCTTTTTCACAGCTGTGCTGTAAAAGCTTCATTTCCTCCCAAATTAAATTTAATCAGAATGCTGACTTGGGACTTAGGAAATAAGGGTCAGAATCTAACACTGTCTCCCACCCCTCAGATACCTCATCTCATCCATCTGCCCACCTCCCCCACCCCCTCCCTTGAATACCACTGGGCCCTCTGAACACTTGCAGAAAGTACACGAGCAAGTGAGCAAGTAATCTGAGATGCAAGATATGGTATATTGATGCCACCTATTAATACGTGCTACAAAGAGTCCTCAAACAATCCATAAAATTCAATTGGAGCTTCACCATTAGCATCAATGGGGGCAAAATCATGTGCTCTACTTATTGTGCATACATTGAAACAGGTTTAAAAAATACCACACAATATATACCAAACCTTTAACATCAAGGGCCAGCTTTGCCAGAGGCTTCCCTAACAGTGCCTGAGAAGTCTGCAGGCAAAATAAGCAACAGGGACAGAGTTCTGTATGTCCTGATATGTCTTGTGGTTGTGATAAAAAGACACGAAAAACTGACCTTAAATGTTCAATGTTATGTGCTTGAAATGGCAGTACTGTCAATGCTCATTTGCAGTAACACCTTGTAAGAGCAACTACCCCTTCCCAGCAACACCTCTCTTGGGAACATTTTCTATACCAGGTATTGTGATGACACTCCCTATAACAAAAACAGCCTCTTAAGAACCACATAGCACTAAACTATCAACATGTGGCTACCAACAAGTGTCAGTGGTAATTACACAGAGACAAGGATGGTGGAAATGAAACAGATGTTATTAATTCATTCAGCATCTTAAAGTCCTTAAGTGCTTTCATGAATCAGGGCCTAAATTGGCAGCTCTCCAAAACTACTTGCATATGGCTGCGGATATGCTGAGGGTTAAATTTATACGTGTAATTTTTGCATACTTTATATACCTACACTCATATCTAATGCCTTAATATTTACATACACAAAGAAAATCTATACCTTCATACACAGACATATACACACATGGAGGGCCTTAAGAATTCATAGATTTCCCTAATATCTGTATTCAATATTTAGAGCAAGAAGTTTTGCTCTAAAAAACAAACTAGAGAACAGCATGGGTAGGAATTTTTTTGAGATACGTGCAATATCTATCCAATATATTCCAAGCCACTCATCCATAACTGGCTGAAAAGGCTGCATCATGGTCTCCAGCTTCTGCTGTCATCATCCAACTCTCCTGGACCCAAGCAGATTTAAATAAAAAGAGCACATTAGATGTCTAACTCCTCAAGTTGCAAAGGAAAGAAATGTGTGAAATTGAGCGGTGGTGCCACCTCCCCTCTCCCAAAGGCTGGTCTGACTTACTTGCTGAGATGGTGGCTTCCGTCTGGACAGGAGGAGTGGAAGGAAGGAAAGGTGGGTATCCCGCAAAGAAGGAGCGCAGGGAGCGCTCAGACAGTAGGGGCGAGCGCTGAGCGGGGATGTTCTCACAGCTTCCCACACTGTTGTGAATCTTTAAGTTCAGAGGCTTGTTCTTTTTCTTTGCTCTGAGAGAAAGAGAAAAGAAGAGAAAAATGAAGAGGATCAGGAAAGGAAACAGGATACATTTTCTCAGGTATTAACAGACCAGCAGGGAGGAATGTTAGAGCACTTGGCATCACTCTCAGGGAAAAACTAACTGCCCCCTAGAATAAAATACAAGCTTAGGAAGATTTTGCCCTTAGCCCTGCTAAGGAATGGGCCAAAACCAGCAAACACCAGACCGCACCCAAACCTCAAGAACTTCTTAAATCTAAACCCAGAGCCAGCTCCAGAGTCTGCAGTTAGCCCCTCATCTTTTTAAATGAACTGATCCAGAGCCCAGATCCAAACTAAGAGGGGATGGAAATTCAGAGGCACGTCCAAGTTCTGAGGCAAAGGACAGTAGCAGAAATGCTTCTAACATGGTTTGAGATCTTTGGGTGGAAGGTGACATGTAAGTGCAAATGAATGGGTGCCATCAGTTTGCTGCATGCTCAGTAGGAAGCTAACAAAAAGCAGAGCTCTGCCTCCTGCCCAAACCCTGTGCATTTGGTCCACAGACCCAAAATGAACTGTTACGTGTTAACACTGTATAGTAGCACAAAACTTTAGCAACCTAAAAGAAAGGATGCCACCAACCTCCTGCAGGAGTTACACCAAACACCACCCTGAACAGTCTCTACTCAGGATGATAAATAATTAGCATGTCACAGCTACACTGAAGCCTTACCAGCAGTCATATTCATTAAATCAATTGATCCCTTGAGATTTGGAAGCAAACAAATTAGTTAGGTACCTACAGTGACCTGTCAGAAGTGTGGAAATATTTAAATCTCACAAGTTTGTTCCTTCTAGGCTAGGGCAATGTCTCCACCTGGCTGCCTCTTTTGTTGCTAGAGCTTTGGCGGGCACAGACTAGCCACCGTTACCCAGCCTCCACAATGTGTGCACACCCACATTTCTGGAAGCTTCACATAGCTCCGTTCAGCTGATATGCTGTCGCAACATTAAGTGCACTCGGTGAAGGCACCAGCTACTGAATGCATTACAGGGTGAAGCAACCAAATACCATAGTAAGCACCTAAAATAGATAACATCTGTTATGAGACAAGGCCAGATTCTGACCTGAAATAAGTTGGTATAGCTCTATGAAAGACACTGAAGTTATAGACAGACATTTTGGCTAGGGACAGAAGTTGACACATAAACCAGATAAGTGATCAGAAACTGGTTTAAACCCGTAAAAGAACATAAGTTCAGTGCACATAAACCAGTTTCAAAATGGCTGAAACTAGTTTAAGATAAACCTGGTTGAATATAGCATCAGACTTAACTGATTTAGGTCAAACTGGTTTATGAAACTTCTGTCCCAGACCCCTTCCTGGTTCAAGTTAAAACAGAGTCCCCCAGCATCCCAGCATGCTTTTCAGCCCTGGGCTGGGCTGTATGCTCGCCCTCCACCAAGTACAGAGCTGCCCTGCCCTACCCTGCTAAACTTAGTGCTGGCTGTAACTCTGGATTACAAATCCCAGAGACATCTGGAAGCACAAAGAAAAAGTGATGAGAAACCTTGTGGAGTCCTGCTGCTCTGATGCTGGACTGCAAATCCCAGAGGCCTCGGGAACAGCAGGAAAAGTAAGTGAATATACCTCCCAGGCTATGTTTATAGTTTTTAGTTTATAGTTTTTCAGACAGAACTATTCTTGTGCAAACTTTTATAAATTCAGTGCTGCTACTCCTCCCCTCCCCCCACCCAGGCAGAGCAGGACTGGGGCCTGGCCAGGGCCCCTCTGCTCCAGAAGGGAGTGGGGGAAGTCTTGGAGGGTCTCTCTCTTCCTTCCCCTTTGGCAGTGGCTGGCAGCCATGCTCTAGCACCCCCCGGCTTCTGGCTTGAGTCACTGTAGGCACGTGGCTTCATTTCCTGAATCAAAAGTGAGTGTCTGTTCATTTGCTAATCAGTTCAATCTGCACAGTTTAAACTAACCTGCAAAGGCTGAATCAATTCAGCCTTGGGCTTTTTGACTGTCTGTATTTAGCCCCTGGCTGAAATTCATCTCTGTGCAGAGAAAGCAGGAAAAGGACTGGGCAGCATTTTAGAACTAATTTGAAAGCTCAGGTGGGACTTATGCAGAGCTAGATATCTGCAAAAAAAAATCTTTATTTGCAAGCTTTTGGGCACACTTACCCTTCCTCAGGCATAGACTGTTCTAACTTTTATCTGAGCCTAATTTGCACAAAATGAACTTTTCCAGCCAGGAGAACTTACAACACCTTCAGCTCTCCTGTGCAGTATAAACTTTCATTTCTAAGTAGGAGAACTTCCATTTCTACCTAGTTGAAATTTTACAATCCTTGCATTCTCCTGTGCCTGAGGAAGGGTGTGTGCGCCTGAAAGCTTGCAAATAAATATTTTTTTTGCAGATACCTAGATGGTCTAATAACAGATATCACCTCTGCCATGAGTTCTGACTCCTCCCCCTCAAGGTAAATGTAAGGTAGCATACCCCACTTTCACTGATTAGCAAACTACCTCACCCTTACCACAGCACACAGGCAGTTATCACCGAGTACCTGCCATATTGTAAATTCACACCCTTGCAGTAACGTGCTCACACAGCCATGCCATACAAGAGGTAGGGAGAAGGTGCATCACTGCCTACTGTTGCAGGCCAGGTGCCATAGCTGGCAGAGTCAACACAGGGCACTGCAGCGTGTTCCTCCCCCTCACCCCACTCCTTTGAGCTCCCTGATTACAACCCTTTCTTTTCTTATCATGAACACAATGTTCCCACTGAGGCAACTTCCATTAATGCAGCCCAGGTCCCTTTCATTAATACCAGAGATTTGGAATGGGAGGTTTCTTGGTGTTTTTCCTTTCCTTTCTGGCAGAGAGCAGGTGGTAAAATAGCCCTTGATCTTATCAATAAACATTCCCAGACCCTGGAGGGCCTCCCAGGGCTATCACTCAGCTTCCCGGCACTGATACTCACAAACCGCTGGAGATATTTTTCTCACGATTTATGAGGTTAGCATCGACTCTTGGTTGAATTACAGCCTTTTATTCAATCAGGTGCATTTGATTTCTGGTTATATTGTTATAACTCTAATTAGTTCAAAACAATGCGGGAATGGAAAGGGAATGAAATGAATCACATTAACTCTATGATGGCTGACACTAGAGCCAGACCTACCGGCCCTTGGAGCCCTGGCACAAAGTGAAGCCCCAGTTCCTGCACTGTGCTCCTGCCCATCAGACTCATCATGAGACTGGCCAGAGCCTCACTGTGTTTGCTCAGTGAAGGTAAGAGAGGCCATGATCCTGGCCACTACCCACCCCGTCTCCAGACTGACCCTAGTATCAAGGCTGAATGCTTGAGGGATTTTGGATTTCTGTCCTTAACTGCATCATCCAGACGTAATTTGCACCAGGCCAGCTGCCACTGAACCACTGACCAAGAGGTGCCGTGTCTAACTTGGGTCAGGCAGATGCCACTTCGGCTGTGCATATTTGCATTGCAGGCGGGAAGCTTTGTGACAGTTCTTCTGTGCTTCAGCAGTTCCCCCCTCCCCACCCCTCTCTAAAGCTGTTAAATTCCCTACCTAGTTCAATGCCATAGAAAAAGTGTCCATCCAACCCCCACCCCAGGCCAGGCACCAATGCCACAGGTTCTCCTTCTGCACTTTGGCAGACTCCTAAATGTGCCCTTAAACGTGGCTCAGGGACAGACAGATTTCCTATACTCCCCCCAAACTGAACTACACAACACAAGTGCACCCTTTGGGGTCTAGTGTGGGAGAAGCTTCAGCCTTCCTGTTCTTCCCAAACCTGTCAGCTCTCTGGAGAAGTTAAGCAAGAAATGATATACAAGTTACTCTTGTTATTTGACACACTGTCCTCTCACAGCACCTGAAGTCAGCTTGGGCTCACAAAAGCTTAAGCTACATGTCTCTGATTTACTCTGTAAATTCAAATCAGCTCTGCCTTCTGCCTAACTCTAGACTAACACAATCAACTACCTCTCTCTACCTTCTCACAGATGGCATGAAAACCTAATCCAAGAAACTGTCCCTTGAAAACCAAATGCAGAAGTAGCCTCTTCAGAGAAACCTCAGAGAGAGACAGTCTTGCCCTCCAGAGATGTGCACACCTCCACAACTCACCATTTCGTATAGATGACATTGCCCGCACTACAGAAGCCTCGCTAGGGGAATGCAAAAGGAACCACCTGCCTCCCCCAGGTGAGGGCTACCATGGGAAATGCACTCATCTCATGGAAACTATTTCAGGGGGAGTTCCCTACCCCTGCCCCTGGGAGCAGAACGAAGAGTGTAATTCAAAGGGAAGATTCTTGCGGGCGCTAACACAACAGCTGGAGACTAAGGAGCCTGGGGAGGAAGGTCATGAGCTCAGATCTGATCTGTAGCATCATCAGCTTAGTCTTCCCAGGACAGAAGAGAGGGATTTCCTTAAACAGAAAAAGAGGATGGAGCATAAGCTAAAGGAAAGTCCTCAGTAATCTCTGCAAAGGCCACAGGCCAGGAAATTCAAAAAGGCTCTAGGAGTTTGCTACCTAGATCCCACTGAATTTCAATGAGATTTGGATGTTTAATTCCCTTTGGCCTCTCTGCAAACCCTGGCCACCGAGAATCCCCTGGCTCACCCCATAGCCCAGCCAAACCAGACAGCTTTATAGGTGCTCCTATTCAGTGCCCTCCTTTCCCAATGTGCCGTGGTTTCACAACATGAGGAAGGTGGTTGTCCATGTTTTCTGGGTCTTCGTCAGCTACCCTGCCCACCACAGACACTCTCGCTGGCTCTCTCAGCCACACTGTGAGCAGCCGTCACCAGCCTTAAGTGGCATCAAAACGGAGGCTTGCCTTCCTCAGCCGCTCCATCCTCAATGGGACAGCAGCTGCACAGGACTGTCCTGGGAACGCAAAGCTCTTGCTGCACTTCAGCACATGCAGCTCTTACCATAGCACAGTGCCCCCCTCTTGTGGTGAAAGACAGACCAGAGGGAGCCAAGGCACTGAATTCACTTGGGAACCATCTTCGCTAAAC
>NW_005842238.1:403652-408358 GCF_000455745.1 Alligator sinensis
CATTTGACCTGGGCAACAATTTGGCATGATGCAGGCTCTGGAATCATGAGAGCCAGCTCCCTGGGGAGGTACATGAGGCGTGATGCCCAAGGACTAGCACATGGGTGCACAAGAAATAGATTAGAGAAAGTGTTCCACCTCTGTCCCCACATGAGTCGGTTCCTTACGCAGGGCCCCTATCTTATCCTGTGCCTTTAGTGCTTTGCTGCATAGGTCCATGCCTATGCAGAAAATCACTAAAGAAAGGGCTGAACTTTAAGCATACGCAGTTCTCATGTCCTGTTCAGAGTATTCACTTAGTTGAACACAAAGATGGTTTGAAACACATTCTTGGATTCCTTACCAAACTGGGGCTGGAGTGAGAGGAGACCACAATGGAGAAGGCAGACGCAGCACTGCCCTTCAGAGGGATGTGAGCATCTCTCTAGTGTTGTGATGAAACAGCTTTTCTGGGAAAGCGCAGCAGTAAATGTCTTATAAAGGCTTGCCCTGTCTCATTCCTCATCATGAGGCACTCCCTCCCTCCCTCTGTGTTGGACCACTAGGAGGAACTTGCCAAGACAGCCTTGAAGATGGCATGCTGTATTTAGCCAAGTAACTAACAACTAGTGCTAATAAAGTAATAAGGATGCAGCATATTCTTTAGCTCACAGATAGTAAGCATTGTCTTTGTATTCCTCCCTGGTGGCTGATCACCTGAAGCAGGGCTTGACAAAAATCCAGCCTGTTGGTAGGTGGAAGGTAGGTGCACCCTGGTCTGCTTGCACATAGGACTCCCTATGACAGCCTCATATTTAGTTTCCCACTGGCCAGCTTCCAGTGGGAGGATCTTCGCTACACACTGACTTTATGGAAATGGGAGACTCCTTCCTAGCTTGCTCCTGTGGCCATATGGCTGAGGGCAAGTGAAACTCAGGGGCATCCAAACCCCAAGCCTCTGGGCTTGGGCCTGCATGTCGGATGCCTGCCAAAAGATTTGGACACATCTGAAGCCCCAGGCTGAATAGTTTGGGGTGGAGGATACTTGCCGATAGTACAGCCACATATGGTTCTGGAATGAGTCACAGGGTTTGGGACTAATTTGGCTAATTTGACCTGGAACATGACAAATTTTCCTTAGAAATAAAAGGAAGAAAAAAAAAAGGTGTTTGGAGGTGAGGTGGTTAATCTTATTCAGAATGCTGGACTCTTTCTGCTGCTTGTTGTAATTACAACAGCATGAGTGCAATGTGCTAATCCAATGGTCTGGCAAGTGGTGGGGCTGAGTCCTTCCAGGCTTTGCTGCAGGGAGGCTGAAGCCACAAGACAAGTTGTACCTGTCACTAGGAAACTAGCTGGATTTTCAGGAGTAACAGGAGGCAAGCCAATAACCTTGAAATGTCTGGCACCCTGCCCTTGAGCTTCACTCTAGGCACTGTCATCTCCAGAGCATCTCCTGAGCTGAGACCTGGTGGGGCCTCAAGGAAAAGGACAAGGGAAGTCTATGGCACACACAGGTCATGTGTTGTAAAGTCAAGCGTTTGCACAGGCTGGTAGATGGCACTGAGCAGCTGTGGAGGGGACAGTATGCTACCACAGACCCTGCTTCCAACCTGGGTGTGAAAAACAATGCTATGCTAAGCTCTGGACAAACGCAACGATCAGAGAAAGCCAGCAGGCAAAACTTCAAAGGGAAAGGATAGTCCTTGCTTCTCAAGTGCCACTGCAGATTGCACGAACACAGTTGGAGAGTCTCAACACATTCCAGCGCTGGGAGACCTTTCTGCTATATCTTAAACTTTCCTAATAGGTTTCTCCTCCCTCACCATCCCCTTGTTTCACAGAAACAAATCAAAGTCCTTGAGAGCTCAGTCTCACACTGCATCACCTTTCCCAGGTAGCTAACCCTATATTTTGCATTGGTGGAGAACAGTTCCATTGAAGTTCCTGTCTGCTCGAAGTGCCCTAACTTGCTGGTTAAAGGCCCTCCTGTTCCAACCGCGTCCTCATCAAGATTCTCTGCCGACGTGACTGAACCAAAGTATCTTTAACAAGAGAGGAGCTGAGCCCCAGATCCAAATTCAAGAAGCTGGGCCAGACTGAAATCCAAATGTTAATCTCCCTCCCCCAAATGATCCAAGGCAAAAATCTCAGTCTCGGCATCACTGGGATTTGCATCACATGTCCAGCTTTATGAGTCAGTTCCATCACTAATAACAACCAAGCACCTTCCATTGGCAACTGCCCAAGAGCTTTCCAAAGCTGTTACCTCCCAGCCCACTAAGTGGATATCTAGTCTTATCACTCTTCTTGTACAGAGATACAGTCTGAGGTACAAGCAGGAAAAGTCTTCCCAAGATCACACCCGTGGTCAGTGGAAAAGCCAAGAATAGAAACGCTCTGACTCACAGCCCTGTGCTGCACTCACAACTGCATCCTTCCGCCCAACCACAGCACATCTCCGATAACCTGAAGTTCACAGACGTGATGTGGGCATCTGGACATGCCGACTGATGGGAAATGACTGTGCTGCAGCCCCAGCCGTCTTTAGCATATGAAAATTAAAACCAACGTCTCACGCGCTAATTGCTTCCTAGCACAGGAAAAGCTGCTGTTCGTTCCAGCATCTCTGTGAAAACAACTTGCTACAAAGGGGGTCATTTTATTGGTTTGCACTGTGCTTGGACTCATTAGCTGAAAGGACAATTGAATCAAACCAGGTCCTGCAGCATAACCTCATGTCTTGGGAGCAAGCAGGAGCAAAGAGCTGTGGCACTTAAGCTGTCCCTCAGTATGAACTGAGTCAGAGACACCAGTGTGCTGGTCATCTTCTCATGCCAAAAGTCAATCTATCTTTAGATAGCAGTCATGACCTTTCCAAGCTTATCTTGATCACAGGATGCTTCCCTTTTTTAACCATCTCCTTGGCCACACAGGTCAAGATGCATGAGACTCCCAACAATTCTGTCTTCTATACAGACAAGCAGAAAACCGTGAGAGAAGAAAACAGCATTAGGAACTTAAAAACCTGACCCCATTATTGATATAGTTGTCTGTGAAACCAGGTGTAATTTCAAGGCAAGGCTACAGATGAGAAGGTAGTTGGAATGCCAGAAACAGCAGGAAGTCTGAGGCTCTCTGAAGTGGTCAGATTGTATTTCCAATGGCAGGACCAAACCTCTTTACAAGAGGACAGTCCTTGAGGTGATTTTATTACAAGAGGTTAGAGCAGGGGTAGGCAAAATGTGGCCCGCCAGGCCATTCTATCCAGCCCGTGGGGCCCCTAAAAAATTTAGAAAATTAATATTGATCTGGCCCCGGCTGCCTGTCATGCGGCCCTTGATGACTTGCCAAAACTCAGTAAGCGGCCTTCTGCCCAAAATAATTGCCCACCCCTGGGTTAGAGAAAGAAAACTACAGAAGAAGACTTCTCAGTTTCTTAAAGAAGACAAAGAAGTGATTATTGCAACAGAGTTCGCTGTCAAGCATAGCATCTCCTATAACCCTGAGCATGAACCGTAGCTTTTAAGCCAGATGCTACCAGGTGGAGTTGACATGATCAGAAGCTGCAGACTGGTAGCAAGGCCTGTACCTAACTTGGACCTTCTACAGCTCTATGACAGGGCCCCTTGTTTCTACTCCTTCCCACTATTTTCCCTCCCTGACGGACACACCAGTATCTGGCCCATCACAGCACCACTCAGTAGATATACTAAAGAGAGGGTTTGTCTATATTACGGTCTGTTGTCTACAATAACAGGGGTAGCGAGGGCCTCTAGTACTGATGCAGAGTACATCAGCAGAAAGACTTTTTCTGCTACCAGCATTACACTATCTCCCCACAGTAGCAGAAGCCACCTACTACTGGCAGAGCCATGCTCTCACCAGGGGTTTTGCCAGCCAAGCTCTGTTGGCTATCGGGTACAATCTTTTCATAGCTCTAACCAACATCGCTCTGCCAGCAAAGCTTTGTAAGTATAGGCTAAACCAGCAGTATCCCCATACAGGTTGCTTCTGTGGCACAGTCTGAATATCACCCACATTTCAATGTCACATTCCCTCACTGACTGGCTGGTTTACATGGAAAAAATCGGGTTATTACAGCTCCCAGATAATGGAGTTACTCTCTTGACTCAGGCAGTAGAGATCTTTACCATGGACCTGATGGCCCTGAATTCAAACTCTTCTGATGCCCTATGCCTAAGGTCACTGCAAGAAACAGTCAAGTATGAACCGTGTCTCTGGAACCACATGAGCCTAGAGGCACAGCTGAGTGCACTCTACTTGCAACCAACTTCCTGCCCCACCTCTGAGGTCATCCCAGACACAGCACCCAGCATCATCTCCTCAACATGCTCGTTGCAGGCTTCCAGCCTGATCGAGCTTCCTGCAGCACAGTGATTAGCCACTAATCTTATTTTTTTTCACCCATAAATCAGTTACAGACCAAATATTTACTGAGAGGATCATTTCCTAACCAAGCATGGTTGGTGACAGCTCTCATTATTAGGAAGGATGAGTGATTTTGGACAGAGGTTTGTTCCCTCCCTCCACTTGGGCCAGAAAAAAAAAATTGAAATTTAAAAGGATGACTGATGAGCACCGACTGACATCACCCATCTGTCTTGTACCAAACAGATCCACGGCAGGGTGGCTGCAACTCGCCTGAGAAATGGGAATGCAGAGAGAAAGTTGAGGAATGCTCCTCCCAAATTATCTCTCTTTCC
>NW_005842238.1:408389-423870 GCF_000455745.1 Alligator sinensis
TTCATAAAGCAAATAGACTGAGAGGGGGGAAGTTGATGTCCTCAGCCTGCAAAGAGAAACTTTGAACAAGAGAGAGAAACCAGGAAAGGCTCAGGTGCAGGGTGAGACAGCAGGCAAAGCACATGCTGCGTTTCCAACTCTACCGAGGTAGTTAGTGTAACCCTCCTGGCTCCTTGTGCCCCCCTTCAGCCCAGACTGACCCACCAGGTATGGGACTCAGCCAAGCCTGCAGGTCATCAGCTGTGATTTATGCTAGCTGAGAATCTGTCCCTGGACATTTGGTGCTGGGCACTATTTCTAGAGGCACCAAAGTGACTAGAGAGCCCAAGTCCCTTGGCTTTCATTGGGCCTCTGCCACTTCTGAGACTCTCAGCCCTAATGGACTGGGCACTGGAGTCAGACTCAGGCAATCTGGGCTCCATTCCCAGCTCCACAGCCGATGTTTGAGAGTCACTTCTGCTCTGTGCCCTCATGCCCCTGCCCCACCCTGTAACTCCTGGCTTGTCTCTTTAGACTCCAAGTTCCCTGAGGCAGAAATAATTTCTCATGTCTTTCCCTAGGCTGAGTTAGGTCCTCCTATGTGCTGCAATAATCCAACAAAAGGACAAGTCAGACACCATGGTGATGAGCAGAGTATGACTCAGGCTGATCAGAGATCAAACTCTTTGATTCCACTAAAGCATATAACACCGAGTTCAACAGATACTCCATAGCAAATAAAGAGAGCGCTCAGTTGGCCATCAATAATAATTTGCTAATCACCTTCCTTGTTCTTCGCTGCCTTTTATTTTTGTCATTGATTTCAGTGGGACATAAGGACCGCAAGACCTTGTCTTAGACCTGTTAGGGCAACGAAGGACCGTCCACTTAAGGCAAAGGAAGGAACAAGAAGGGTTTGGAGATGTGAAAGGTAGAATATGCAGATGTGATGGTCCCACAGCAGTTCCTCTGTTCTGGGAAAGGGGCTACAGAATAGCCATCCTTCAGAGCACATTGCTCCCCCCCAGTCAGGGATGCAGGAACTAAAACTACCCTTGTTTCTACTGATGCTGCAAAACTCACAAAATAGCCCAAGGCCACAGCAAAACAGCCAGCCATACTACTTGCAGGAGATAAGGGGACCACCTACAGGTACTGGCTATTCTTGTCCACACACCCTTGTGCCACATATGACCATGGTTTGTGTCCCTCACTCCCTCCCCTTTTCTCCTTTCTGCCCATTTGTCCATAGAAGGGGAGCACAGGGGCTAGGGTCCACAATATACCTTAGAGCAATTCAAGAACCCAGCCTCTCAGCTCACATGCAGACACATGTATTGCAGCCCAAATTCCCAGACAGCCCCTTGGCAGACAAGGTTCTTTGGGTAAATCTGATATCTTTTATTAGTCCAACTCAAATAGTTGGAAAAATTCTTTTTTGCAAGCTTTCAGGCACAAACACCCTTTGCCAGGCTGAGAAAGCATCTGACCTTCCTCAGACACTTCCTCATCCTGATGAAGGGTGATTGTGCCCAAAAGCTTGCTAAGAAGAGTTTTTCCAACTCTTTGAGTTGGTCTAATAAAAGATAACGGATTTACCCAAAGAACCTTGTCTGCCTATGTCCTTGGACCAACACAGCTACAACCTATATCCCTCAGACAGCCCTTCTACTTTCCTACTAGTGATGCTCGCAGCCACCTGGATGTAGTAAAACCTGGATTATTCTGCGCAAGGCAGACAGCATGTGCAGCCAGAAGCCAATCTGTAGGTGCAAATGGATCTCTGGGTAGGCTTGCTATGTGTGATCACAGAGGCCGTGGTGACTTGCTGTTACAAGTGAGAACAGCATGGAAAACAGGCCACATTGTGTTTGGCCTCCCCACAGCCAGAGGAAGAGCCTACTTGCCGTCTCCCTGTTCTCTTTTAAAACTCTCAAGTTCAACTTCTGTATCCTGACTCTGACCATGTTGCCAATGATGGGGGAGGGGAGGGGAGGAAAATCTGTCTGAGCAAGGACTTCAGGCCAAACCTTAATATGCATACCCTGGAGCTTTGATGCCTGGTTCTCACAAAGCAGTGAGGCTCATTAGAGGGCTTGGCGATTGGTTTGAGGGATGTAACACTTGATCCCTGCTGAGCACCCACCCGCAAGCACAAACTTTGAACTTTTGTCTCCATGCTTATGCACAAGCAGTCGTGCTAAGCCAGTCTCTTAATTTCTTCCTTATTCAACCAGGAGATCAAATGAGTGAGGAAATGCTCCCCCAGCAGGGCTCACTCCTCGCTTCTTGCAACAGAGCCACAGTGCAGCCATCTAGCCTGGGATGGGATGGAAGAGTCATTTCACTCACCAGGTGTGTTTTTTAGCCATAACAATCACAGTCACACCCCTGTGCAAGTGCATGGGGCCTCTACCTGCACCCCACATATCACTGACCCCCAAATATCAAACCACTGCATACAGTGATGAAGAGGAGGAATTGTTATCACTTGTTTTAGAGAGAGGGCACTGAAAGAACAAAGTTGAAGTAATTTGACCTGGCTCATGCAACAAGTTGGAGAAGAAGATTATTAGGAACAGTCAGCATGGATTCACCGAGGGCAGGTCATGCCTGACCAACCTGATTGTCTTCTATGATGACATGACTGGCTGTGTGGATGTGGGGAAACCAGTGGATGTTGTGTACCTTGATTTTAGCAAGGCTTTTGATATGGTCTTCCACAATATTCTCACAGGCAAACTGGCTGGATCATCAGGCTCAGGTCCAATAAGGACAAGTGCAAAGTCCTGCACTTAGGATGGAACAATCTCACGCACCGGTTCAGGCTGGGGACTGACTGGCTGGGCAGCAGCTCTGCAGAAAAGGACCTGGGGGTTACAGTGGACAATAAGATAAATATGAGCCAGCAGTGTGCCCTTGTTGCCAAGAAAGCTAACACCATACTGGGCTGCACTGGTAGAAAGTGTTGCCAGCAGGTCAAGGGAAGTGATTATCCCTGTCTATTCAGCACTGGTGAGGCCACACCTGGAGTACTGTGTTCAGTTTTGGGCCCCCACTACAGAAAGGGCGTGGACAAATTAGAAAGAGTCCAGCAGACAGTGACAAAAATTGTGAGGGAGCTGGGGGGACATGACTTCTGAGAGGCTGAGGGAACTGGGCTTCTTTAGTCTAAAGAGAAGACTGAGGGGGGATTTAATAGCAGTCTTCGACTACCTGAAAGAGGGGTTCAGAAGAGGATGGATCTAGACTGTTCTCAGTGGTGGTAGATGACAGAACAAGGAGTGATGGTCTCAAGCTGCAGCAAGGGAAGTTTAGGTTAGATATTAGGAAGACTTTTCTCACTAGGAGGGTAGTAAAACACTGGAACAGGTTATCCAGAGAGGCTGTGGACTCTCCATTCTTGGAGGGTTCTAAGACCCAGCTAGACAAAGCCTTGGCTGCGGTGATCTACTTGGGGATGGTCCTGCTTTGAGCAGGGGACTGGACTAGATGACCTCCTGAGGTCCCTTCCAACCCTCATTTTCTATGATTCTAAGTTTACGTCAGGGCACAAGTGTCTCGGCACAAAAGACCTCAAAGCTGGCAACTAGTGGCTGGAGGATGTCTTCAAAAGCTAGAGGCTGCATCGCATGTGAGCTGCACCACCCCAGGATCTATGGTGCCTCATGCTTCAAGACCCAGCTCCTTTAGTCCCTTTGTTCTCTTGAGTTGGGGAGGGAGTGGTCTACTTCAGCCCTCTGCAAAGCAAAGCATATTCACTCCCCTCCAAGTCAGCCCCACCAGCTGCATCATAGGAAGGTGCTGCCATGACTCTGCCCCTGGGATTGTGGTAGGCAGCACTGAATGTGTACCCACCCAGACAAAAGATAAGATACGAGCAGAACCAACAGAGCCATGACAGTTGGTGATAGAAATGGGGCCCTCCCTCTCCCCACCTTGCCTGCATAGACACTTTCACAGGTACAATCATGCTCCCCATTGTTTAGAGTCTAAGCAATGTCCCTCTGCCCTAAGGTCAGCGTTGGGGAGCACAGAAAGCAACTATGGGCATTCATACTTCGTTATGCAATCTGTAAAGTCAAACAGTGACCAAATATAACACAAGTCAGATCACTTCCTTGTGGACCATTTGCTATAGAAACTGGAGTGCTGGTGGGCTGCCAGGCTCAGTGTGCCTTTGATCTTTCTTCCCAGGTCAAGATAAAATTAACAGTTCAAAGAGACCACAGATGGTTTAAACACTGAGACATTTTCAAAATAGTTTGCTTTTTTTAAAACTGTTATAGGTGGGGAGGGGATGGTTCCCTTCATTTTGATCAGTTTGCACAGAGAAACTAGACTGATAAGTTTTATTTTGGTGGAGATTCAGTGTTACATGCCATTTCTCTGGCACTGGTGGACAAACTATGGGTGTGATTCACAGGCCTGCCGGGGAGGGTCAGCATTCAAATACCAGTAAAATGTATGGCCAAGATTTCAAAAGTGGAAAATTATTTCAGGTGCCTGGCAAATTCTCAGACATTTGCCCTTGCCCAGGGATGGGACCAGCAGCTGAACAAGGCATCATCCTTAGGGGAACCTGGAGGGGAACCAGAGGATGATTTCATGGGTTCCACTACACCAGGGGCCAGCAACACCAGGCATGTATGTAGAGCATGGCACGCAAGGCCATTTTGTTCGGTACACCAGTGCCAGCCCGGGCTCTAAGCAGCTGCTGCCAGCCACAGAGCCCAGGCTGCTCCCAGCAGGCAGCTGGGAGGCTGCAAGCCCTGCTGCAAGCAGACCGGGCTCCTTGGGCCAGCTGCAACCAGGAGGCTGCAAACATCTGCTCCGGGCTCTGGCATGTCAGCACTCCGGCACCTTCCAAGGTAGACATTGTGGGTTTTCTGGCACTCTGGCCAAAAAATATTGCCTACCCCTGCACTACACGCTTGGGAATGGGGGCATTGTGCCAGCCAGAGAGGCAACAGGATGGCTTCTGAAGGAGTCACTCTGTGAAAAGGATCCCTGTGAAGCAGGGTGGAACAGCTGGACTCCTGTACCACAGTCTTCTGTGGTTGGTCCAAGTATTCAAATAAGCCTTACAAAGCAGTCAGAAAAATGGTAGAAGAAGGTGAGTTTTCCACTGAGGCTGGTACCAAGAGCAATGGAAGTCTTCATGCCAAGTTTCTTTATCCCCCCAAAATGAGCTACAGTTCCATGTCAAGAAGCAACAGGACTTCTTCCATCCCTCCCATGCAAATGCCTTTGCCCTTCTGAACTTGCTCTCATCAGGCTGACATGCAAGCTTGGGTGAGTATCGTTAGAATGAATTATGTACTGTAGGCAGGTGACAGATTGATAGAGGCAGACAGCCCTTACCAAAGGACACAGCAGGTGCAAATAAGAGTCATCACACCAAGGAAAGAGAATCACCCCTTTCCAGAGGCTACTTGTTTTCCATAAATACAAAATCTCTGTGAGATGTACTGATGTCCCTTCCCCACCCCACAATGCCATCATTCTCTGCTCCTGTTGACACTAATCTCTGCTGTGCGCAGTGCAGCATAGCACAAGGATAGTTAACTAGGAGACAGAAAGCAAACAGACAAGGCAAAGGCCAAATGGAGTTTCCTCATTAATTTTAGAAAATGAACAAAAGTTACTAGCAAGTCAGGAAGTGAAAGCAGTCTGAAAAGCTGGGGTCTATCCAATCTAATCCTGTAGCTGGTTCTGAAAATAGAAAGCCTGGGTGATTTTCTAGCCATCAACTGTATATAGGATCCAATAACGACATATGCAAACTGATCATTTGCATGTAGTTACAAGCACAGATTGGGGTCAAGTGCTACCACAATTTTCTTAGCAAGTAGCCCAATTCATCTGGATAAGTTTGTGTGCAGACTAATGTACCACTCAACATCAGAGAACAAGGATGTGGCCCAAAATGAACAAATATGTCTGCTGATAGTTAGCAAGGTCTTATGACTGTTGAGGAAAATCAGATGCCACTTTATTTTAATGAACACAGGGCTCTGAAGAATCTGCACACAACGTGGAAAAGCAGAAAGTGAGAAACAAAATGAGGTATAAAGCACAAACATTTCAATTGCATTTTTTCCACAGTACAAGCCAAATGAGATTCAAAAAGGAAACTTTGTATAGTTTGCAAGGAATTACCTTGCAAACCATACAAAATACATAGTTTTTAAGTCCATTGTTCTGGCAGGGGTGGCATTGGCAACTAAGCCAAAACCATTCATTTCTTTAAGATAGGATTTTTGACATCCCAGAAATAAATTAAAAGACTGGGCTGCACTGGGAGAGATGGATATAAACAGGGTGTTGAATGATCCTATGACTGACAGGCCAACTAACAATATTTTGAAAGTTATTTTGTTTCCCCATTACTTACTCCTTATTTCAGACAGCCATTAGAAAACTCCTGGGCCTGCTTGACTCAGACAACTGCTCAGTAAAGGTCCATTAGTTGTTTAAGGTCCCTAAGGCACTGAATCAAACAGTCTAACTAACTAGCAGCTAAGCAACAGTAAAATTCAGCTACAGAATAAGCTGTGGCTGCCTGTCGCCCATGGACGGCCACGTAAGGGCAGCTGCTCTTCCTTGAGCAGTTAACGTAATCTTGGTTTGTTCTTAAGGAAAACGGGGGCAATACATCCAAGGATTTGCTCATTGCTAACACTGATCTTATGAAGCTGGGCCGGTTGTGTTTATGATAACAATGCAGGGCAATTTACTGGCCTTGAGGCAGGAATGAATGGGTGACATTCACTGGTGTCTGCTACCAGAGCCTTTCTGCCCCACATCTATGAAATGTATAAGGCTGAGAAATCCGTTTCTCTCGAGTTTTCAGGCTAATGTCTCAAAAATAACTGTGCTCCTGCACAAGGGACTAAGGGTCTCCTTACTCCCTACACCTACCCCAACTATGTGAATCTGTGAATGGCGTGAAGACAGGGAGGAGGGCAAGGGATGAAAACATGTCACTCATGCAGCTCTGTGGAAGTCCCTTCCAGTACAATGTGTGCAGGCAATGGATCTGGGAATGAAAGGGGTTGGGCACATCTCCAGAGCAGGGGACCTGATCCTGGGAAGTCATGGATCTGAGAAGGAGGGTTGTAACAGACCTGTGTGACACCTTGGCCAAAAAGGCAAATGTTGGCTTTGCTTGTATGGATGGCCAAGGAACAGGGAGACAGTTTTCCCTCAACACAGCCCTGGTGAGATCGGTGCCAGGGCTGCACTGTCTGCACCATGAAGGGATGTTGAAAAATGGCATCTCAGAAGAAAGCAGGGGGCTGGATCCAATGATCTTCTGAGGTCCCTTCCAACCTTGCAATCTATGAATGTCAGGTATAGCCAGAGCCTAAGCACGGGGAGACCAGCAAAGAGCAGTTGCACCTGGGCTGCTATGCCCCATCTGACACAGAGGAGCAGGCACAGGCAAGGAGCTCACAAAGCATGGTGTACTCTAACCACACTGGTGCTAGCTCAGAGCTGGGAGCCTTGTACAAAAATACCACATCAGAGTGATTCACGCCTCCCTCCTGTGACCACTACAACTATGAATTGCCCCTTGTACAGTTGGATTATAGTGTTACAATTCTGCACTTGGGGCTTGTTTCTGCTCCCTACACAGTGTAGCCAGCACTGGAGCTACAAAGTAGGTATCGCCTCCTCCTTCCCTCTCTGTACTCATCAATTCCTGGAAATGGGACAACACAGCTTCCTTAGAACAGCTCTGGACATATGCATACCCAGACGGAGAGGCTAAGGGCAGTGCTGGGCACATGCTGCAGCTTGGGCAAAAGTTGACCTTGCCCCTATCTTCCAACCGAGACTGCAAAAGTTCCCCTAACTTCATCAGCACTTTGCATCTCCAGTTATTTATACACACCTTCTCCAGGCCTTGCGGAAAGATGGGCCATGTCTGTGCTAGACCAGAAGTGTGTTCTACCCACACCCCCTTACACACTGCAAACCCAGAAGTAAATCAGTGAAGGAACCTCAGGATATCCCTTTGTGACCTATCTCTAGACTTCAGTTTCCCCGTGTGCTTGAGAACAACCACTCTCTGCCCCTGAAATGGCTTCTGTGGTATAGTTCTGGATACAGAGCATGCATATGGACATGGGTGGCTAGGGCAGGCTCAGGAGCAGCCCTGTCAGGACTTGCCACTGCCACAGTGTAGACATGCCACTGAGGTCAGGGGGAAGAATATTACAAGTTATCAGGCCAGAGTCTTGCATCCTTGCTATTCCCCGTCATCAGAGCTGTGAGGAGAGAACGCCAGCACACGATCCAACCTCTGCTCAGACTTCCATGTGTCTGAGATGATGCTCAATCGATTTGTGATGTTTTATAGTTTCCTCACCTCATTTTCCAATTCAATGTGACTCATCATTTAGCCGTCAAGAAAACTATTTGTATCACGGCCCATTTTCACAGCTTGTTAAGCAGAGCACTCAGCTCCCTTCTTGGCACACAATCTTGGAGGCCTGAAGGGAAGTTGTATGCTCAGCACAGTCACAATGCAGGCCGTGACTGGCTTCCAAAGATCTGCAGCCAGCCTGCCATTCCACATCAGAGAAAAACCAGACTGAGTGATGTCTGTGCTAGGCCAACAAACAGGATTGCTGCTCAAATACAAGGCCCCCGAGGAAGAACATCTTCCCTTGAGGTATACCTTCTTAACAGTCTCTTTTCCAATGTCTGCTCATGCTGCTCAGTACATTATGCATCAAGGAAGCTTTTTGTCCAGCCCTTTGACATTCCCCTTTCTAGCTCCCACAGTCCCTGTGTCTATTACAGGTAATCAGAGCCATGCTCTCTGAGGTCTGCATGACAAACAGCATGCATGTACCAATGCAGGCAGACCAGGTGGGTAAACAGCACAGTTCATATGCACAAATATTAGCATGCATAGGCCATCCATTCAAATGAGCAAATAAGGGATTTCACTAGTTAAGATGATGCATAGACTTCAGCCCCACCCATATTCAAATTATTGAAGAATGATCTACAGAAGGGGTCAGCAACCTATGGCCTGCAGACCAGGAGTGCTTGGATCTGACCCACAGCAGCATGGAGGATCAGCAGCACACAGGTCATTCTGATGAGTTCTCCTTCTCCACCCTGTGCTTTGCTGCCAATTCCCCTCACGGCACCTCCCCACTTACTCTCTACATACTGCTCATTGCTGCCACCACAGGGCACAAGGTGGAAGTGGTAGCAGGATGTCTGAGAGCTGTGGATGGGGCATTGTGGAGGGGAGTCAGGAGCAATTGGCAGGCTGCAGCAGTAGCTGGGTCACAAGTGGCAGCCTGCCATTCTAAGAGGTTGGTGACCCCCAATCTAGAGGGCTGGATCCACAGAAATGGGGGGGGGGGGGGGGGGGGTGCTCGGGTGGGGACCCAAGAAGGGGGGGGGGGGGGGGTCTGGATTCCTGGGTTTTGCTCCCGCAAATGACTCAGCGTGTGTGATGACAGACGGCTCAGGCTGAGACTCCATGTCCCCATTTTACAGATAAGAGATGTGAGACTTCTCTCCTCTCGTAAAGGAGTGGGGAGGCTTTGTAAATTAATATGAAGGCTGCTTTACAGGCGCCAGAAGAAAACACTCCGGTTCTCAAGGTGTTTGAACTGATTCTATTTGTTTACCGTTGCAACGTGTTTGCCATGCTCCGCAGTGCCCTGGGGACAGGCTGCTCTACAACAGCAGCCCTTGCAGCCGGTTGTAGCTGTTACGTTCTCAAACAGGGCTGCGTCCTCTGAGGAGGCACCAAGCTCTTGCATTACAAATGGCCTTCTCCTGTGGGCTGAAACTTGCCCTTTTCTCCCCTCTTCATAATACCTTCTCCCCCAGTTTGAACAGGTTTTGTTCTCTTCAGTCCAGTCCCTGCTTAAGAAGCATAAATCACTTCGATTCACATATTTCTCCTTCTTCCCAGCCTCCCTCACCCCACACACCCCTCAAGAGAAAAGTCACTGAAATTTACAGTAGCTTTCTGAAGAATAAAGCACATTTTCTGTCTGCTGCTGCTTTCTAAGCCACTGCAGATTTCAAGAGCATTTACCCAACCATCCACCCAGCCATCCCATCAGATGGAGCAGAATTGACAGTCTAAGAGTATGGTAATACCTCCCACATCAGAGGTCCTCAGATCCTGTCCATCATTTCCCAGGCCAGCAGAAGTTGAGGAGGTAGCACAACTTGAGCTCTTCAGCCACGCAGTTATACCAACACTCTTGTGTGCCCCTCTTTCTGGCAGTGCAATGCAATGGGGGCAGGAATGGGTCCTTGAGACTGGCCCCAGCACAGGTGGCCTCTGGCATACAGTCAACATAAGGGTTCTCCTATGCTGCTCTTACTGGTACCAGGAGCCAAATGGCCCCTGCTGGCTCCAGACTATCTTGATCACAGGAATGCTTTGGACTCATCTCTTCTGCAGACAAGTCTCTACTTGAAGGAGTAACAGAGGAGCTCATATCCTTATGTGCTCCATGAAAACCAAAGGCTCATAGTGATAGGTACTCTTTACCTGGAGCTGGAGGTAAGTGGGCCTTGCAGGGGCCTGGGGGCCCCTCTGGCAGGGCTGGAGGGGCACCAGCAGGGCTGGAGGGGAGCCGGGAGCAGGCCCCGGCCGAGCAGTGGGGGAGCCGGCTCTGTGCTGCTTCTGTTGCAGCTGCCTGCTGTTGGAAGCAGGGAGCTGCAGACTTAGGGCCCTGGTCCCATAGCCCTGGCAACTGGGGGCCCCTACGGCAGGGCTGGGGGGCAAGGGCTGTGGGTGGGGGGCAAGGGGCATGAGGAACACCAGCGGGGCTGGGGGTGGGGCTTTGGGGGCAGTGAGAGGCACCAGCAGGGTTAGCAGGTGCTGCAGAGGGCTTTCAATTTTAATAACGGATTTTGGGGGTTTTATCAGAGAATTAACAATTTTTCATCAGAGAATTTCTGATTTTTTATTAGAGAAAAGCAGGATCCCTCGTGATGAGCAAACGCTTTAGAGGGAGGGATGAACCTAAACAACTTAGGAGCCTATTATATCCCATTGGAAGTCAAAGGGTTTTAGTTTCTTACTGGCCTGTATCACTTTATTCCAACGCATCAAAGTCCCCTTTTTAATGTTCTCCATACAATTGTATCTGGCCTTTCTCATCTGGGTGAAGGACAGAATGCAACATGCAACTTTTGGTACAGATATTATATATATATATATATGGTAGAGGCGCACCGATACATTGGTTCGATATCAGATCAGCATCGATATAAAGAAAATTTTCTGTATCAGAAATTGGCCTGATGCGGACGATAATTTGTCCGATAAATGCCCGTGTGTGCGTGCAGCTGCAGCACAGCACATAGGCAGTGAGGAGCAGAGCCGACAGCTTGGAGACTTGCCTGCAGCTGGTAAATCTGGTGTGGTGGGAGGGGTGGGGGAAGGGGTGTGGGCTGCCCAGCTACGGTGGGGCGGGCGTAGATCAAGGTCCCTGCGGTGAGGGAGGGTCTGGGGTTGGGGCTACCCAGGCAGGGTGGGGCGGGTGTGAAACGGAGCCGTGGGTCATCCGGGGGGCATTGGGGGGGCTGCCGCCACTCGTCCAGTGTTCATCTGGTGGCTCCCAGCTCGCCCTGGCCCCAGCCTGCCCCACCCCACCTGTGCAGATCCAGGGGCACATCCCCCCCATACCCTCCCAGATGAGCGGCAGGAGCAGTGGTGAGAGCTGCCAGATGAGCACCAAATGAGTTGCGCGCAGCAGCGGGAGCGACCCCCCCCTTCCCGCACCCTCCGAACAAGCCACGGCTCCATTCCACCCCCGCCCCCAGCTGACAGCTGTAGCCCGCCCCAGGCCACACGACCCCCCTCCCCCTGGATAAGCCGCTTGTGGCTCTGGCCTGTGCCCCTCCCCGCCCTGGCTGGGCAGCACCTGTCCCAGCCCCACTCCCTCACCACAGGGTCCTTGATCTGCTCCCCACACTCCTTCCTTCCCATCTCCCCTTCCACCACACCAGACTTACCAGCTGGACGCAGCTCTTCAAGCTGAAGAGCTGCGTATCAGAAATTGGATTGGTATCGGCCAATGTCTCCTTAAAAATTGGCTATCGGTATCAGCCCCAAAAATGTCTATCAGCGCACGCCTAATATATGGTCAAAATGTAAAATCACAGTTGAGCCACACCTTGCAAAGACAGTACTAAGCCCCTCTCAACTTTCACTTATTCAATGCCTTAAGTTAAAGCTCTTTCTCTTTCAAGTCATTAAGGGCAGATAAGCATGCAAATTCCCCACATAAGGATGGATATAAGGTGATACCGCCTAATAACTGAGGTCTTATCAGATTCTAGGAAACATTTTGGTTATTTCCTCTAGCTTATACCCCACAGCCAGGATGAGACACTAGTCACTTTTCAGGCCTTGTCTTCACTAGGAGAAAGGTGTTTCTTACCATCAAGCCAACTTGTAGCAACTGATGCAAGATGCAAGATCTCTGGGCATCAAATTGCGGTGGGATCAGGAGTGGTGGCTATCCTAGGGCAGCCAGCAAAGGAGTTTGCAAGGACTGAAGAGAAAACAGGTGGCAGTTTCCACATGAGCTAAGCAGGTCAAATCCAACCCTAGTCATTATCTCAGCTTGCTAACACATATGAGCACTACAAACTACCTTTTGTTTTCACTAGGTTTTGCCCCATGTCTTTGCCACACACAAGGTAAGAAATGTACCTTTTCTCCTAATGAAGATATGCCCCAGGGCTTGTGCCAGTATCAGTAGAGTTGATCTCCTACAGTCCTGGAAAATAATGCAGTCATTTTCACCGCTAAATGGTGGTGGTGAAATACTAAATCTGATTCAATAGCATTTTACACACTTAATACAGGCATCAACAAAGCCAAAATGGGTCAAATATTTGTATGGGGGTTATAGGCAGGTTTATGTCTAGTTCAACCATTCTATCAAGATAAATGTAAAAGGGAAATGCTGTTAACAACATTTCAAGTGGAGTTTTGCAGAGGAGAACAGCAGTGTAATTAAAGTTTCCATGTCAAAAAAGCGAAGTCATGAAACAATCAGCAAATATTTCCTGGAGGGCAGCCAATCTCGAATTCACTTTGGATAATTTCAGGCAAACAAGCCCTGGATAGCTCAGGAACAAACGGCAAAATTCAATACATGACACACACACTGCAAATTCTCAACGGAAAGTGGCTGGGTTAATAGTCAGAGTAAATAGCCCTTCAGACACCTTCTGAAACTAGAAAATCCTCAAGGACTTGGAAAAAAGAAAAAAGTCCCCACTGCTGATGGAAAAGCAAAGGCACCACAATGGAAAGCACAGGGAAGCTTTTAAACGCCACTATGTCTGCATGAGGAGCTATTTAGCTCTGAATGATACCTTCCAGTGCAGAGCCATTACATTTTGAGGGCCATTTTTCTTCTATTCACAGCTGGACAACTGACTAAATGAGAATCTAACCTTTAACTCTAGGGAACCTGGTGGAATAGAGGAGAGGAAGAAGGCAGCTTGCAAACTACCAGTTATTTCTTGTTTGTACATTTTTATTTTAATAGACCTTCATAATACCCCTCCTGGTAGCAACTGTATCCCCTTCCAGAAGCCAGCTGGTGAGCAGCGGTCTAAAGAGTAGCCATAGACAGGGACAGTCCTCAGCAGGGAGGCATTCCCTGTCCTTTCCCTGATTTAGCTGCACTGTCAGATACTGAACCCCAGTCCCAATCCTGCTCCTATTGAAATCAGTGGGGACATGCCAATGCATTCAAGTAGGGACCAGGTGGCCTTCATAAGGATGGTGAAACCAGCCTGTAGAAGTGAAAACCATCAGACTCCAAAAAACATATATAGCAGCATGACCCAAGAGACAGGTCTGTATCTAAATCAAATCACTACAATCTTAATAAGTCCAGGGAGGAAAAAGGTAAGTTCCAGTGCCCCAGAAACCCAGGGATCTTTCTTCCTGCACAGGCTGGTAAGACAAAGGTCCCTGTAGTTCACTGAGTAAGAATGTATCAGAAGGGATCTCTGAGTCTGAGGGTCCTGAGTATTGTCTATGGACCATAAAAAGACCCCCTTTGTTCTCGTAACAAATAGTTTGCCCTGTCTGCAGTGGCCAATATTTCACTTGCCTGACTGCTATGTAGAGAGCAATGTGCCTGTCTTGCTATGGCCCAGCAGCCTAGGAATGGCCCGTTATAGCAGTGCTGTCTGTAAAACAGCTTGTGCAATGATGTCAGCAACACATTTCATGGCAGCAAATAGGAGACCCAAGTGGTTACACCAGACAGCAGACTGCACCAGTCTGCTTGAGAGCTGGTGGGCCAGAGAACACTGCAGGATCTATCTGCCTCCACTAAGAACCATCCCTGCCCTTGGCATTCATTACAACTGAGCCCCGTCCCTTCTGAACTTCAAGGGATGACAATTTATAAAGAGTGGGGAAGAAAAACGCTGCATAAATCCATAATACTCTAAGTAGGCAAACATAAGAACATCCTTAAAGCAGTGCTATGTGCTCTTGTTGCCTTTGAATAAATGCACTGCACGAGTAGTTTTTTACCTATCCTAACCCTGAACATTCACCTCTCTTTGCCTGTGGCAATGACATTCTGCCATATTTCAAATTTATGGACCTCAGTTTCCAAGAGGAAAGGGGGAAATGAACTTATCCCCTTTGTCTGCAGACTGACATGTCATAGGAGTGCAAAAAATAATAATCCCAACAATTTGAATTCAACAAAAACTAGGCAAAAGCTGTCCATAAAAGTGGGGCATATAAAAACCCAAAAGATCTCCAGAATAAACCACTGCCTTCAGATAAAAGTATCTTGCGAAGTAGGACAGAGCTAAGTCACATAGTCAATACGGCTCTCCCCAAAAAACAGCTTTGGTATCCAACTTCAAATATGCTCTTCTGCATAATAGCCATGTAGGCTCTTCTGCATAATAGCCGTGCAGGCAGTTCTAAATATTCTCTTTTGGAATATTAACTAATTTGCAAGGTGTAACAAACACTTACCGCCAGGCATACTGTTTATTGTTCCAAATAGCCCTATTACCTTGATGAAACTATACTGTCACAACGCGAAGGAGAGTTTGTCACACAGGATCTTAGGTGGCTGACCCTGCCACCTACTCCTCACTGAAGGCATTCTTAACCTAAGGGCTAGGTACAGACCGTCAAAAAGCCCGAGACTGAATTGATTCAATCTTTGCAGGCTAGTCTAAACCAGGGGTTTTCAACCTTTTTTAAATAAGTGTTCCCCCAGTGGCCGGACATGCAGCAGGGGAGGGGGAGGGGGCAGCACATAGCCGGACGAGGGGGTGGGGGGAAGAGGGGAGTGCACAACCAGATGCAGAGTGGTTGGTGGTAGCTGCGGCCACTGTGTGCAAGCTTCTCCCCCCACCTCCCATGTCCAGACAGCTGGGTGGTACCTATGCAGCCCGCAGAGGTGCGCCACTGCCTTTGTCTCCCCCTCCCCCCCCCCCACCC
>NW_005842238.1:423886-425207 GCF_000455745.1 Alligator sinensis
TTGGTGGCACAGGGTTGCGGGTGGCAGTGCTCCATCCCTGCCTGTGCATGCGTACCCCCTAGGGCCTTCCCAAGTACCCCCAGGGGTACGCATACCCCCAGTCTAAACTGCACAGATTAAATTGAAACAGAAGTGAACAGACATTTACCTTTGATTCAAGACATGCAGCCACATGTCTGCAGTGACTCAGGCCACAAGCCCGGGGTGCCAAAGCAGGGCTCTCTGGCTGTGTGTTCACTTCCTCTTCCTGCTGCCCCTGAGGTCTCTGGGATTTGCAGTCCAGAATTACAGCAGCAGGACCCTGCACTTCCTCTTCCTGCTTCCAAGTACCTCTGGGATTTGTAGCGCACAGTTGCAACCAGCAATAAGTTTGAGCAGGGGAAGGGGTATTTAACTCCCCTCCCTGGCCCCAGCTGGGCTTGTCCCACACCCCACCCCATTGTCAGCTAGCGCTCATGGCTCCAGCTAGGAAACAGAGGGACGGGGCCAGACCTGCTCTCTGGAGCAGACAGCACAGCCCAGCCCAGGCCTGGAAAACATGCTGGGATGCTGGAGGAACTATGATTTAACTTGAAGCAGAAAGGGGTCTGGGGCAGAAGTTTCATAAACCTGTTTCACCCAAATCAGTTAAGTCTGATACTCCATTCAACCAGGTTTATCTTAAACCAGTTTCAGCCATTTTGAAACACATTTATGTGCACTGAACTTCTGTTCTGTTATGGATTTAAACCAGTTTCTGATCACTTAAACCAGTTTATGTGTAACTTCTGCCTTTAGCCAAGGAGTCTCAGTGAAGTAGAATGGGCTACACATATGACTAAGGATAACAGAAACCTACTCAATATGCCCATATTTTTTTCTTGAGCACCAGAAGGCTGTATGGCCTTCTCACTACTCTTATGCCTGCTTACTACTGTAAATGGTACAAGTGTTTGTTTACTTCCAGTAGTTTTAATGAAGAAATAATAATCTTATGTAAAGGAAATTAATATTCAGAAACAGCAGCACAACAGGTAGCTTCTGAACTGCTGCCTCCTCAAAGATCATTCCTTCTGTGAGATTGACTGGGATTCTGAAATGAATCTCTTTGTAGTGGGACTCCCACTGTCCATTGCAATGGGCACCACAGCTCTCCTTCCTGCAGGCACTTTGCAGGGTATAAGCATGAACAGCGTGTGCCCCCAGTGGCTGGAGGGACACAGCTGCACTGGCAGCAGCGGGAGCGCGGAGCTCCCGCAGATGCCACCAGCACTGGCAGTGGCGGTGGGGAGGGGGATGGCAAGCACTGACCAAGGGTTGGCAACCACCCACAGGCACCGCC
>NW_005842238.1:425217-465983 GCF_000455745.1 Alligator sinensis
AGCAGGAATTGCTAACCACCTACAGATGCCACTGGCAGGGTGGTGAGTGGCAACCGCCCACAGGCGTCACCGACAGGGTCAGCAGCACCTTTTGGCAGGGGTTGCACCGCCACGATCGGGGAGTGCACATGCACCTGTGTGCACTCCCTATGAGTTGCCCCTGGATATGAGCAAAGAGGATTCCCACCCAAAGCAAAGACTGGAATATCCTTGCCCATATGCAGAGAGGTGAACAGGCATTCTGCCCCAAAGTGGCCTCTAGCCTGATTTATCTGATTGTGGTTGACGTCAACCTGGTTAAGTAGTAGAACATGCTTTCAGACCCTTCTTGTTCTACTCATCAAAAATGGCAGCTCCCAACCTGCAGCATAAACTTTGAATTCCTGCAGTAACTTGTAATATCTTGTATTACTACACTGCCTTGCATCTGAGGATCTTGAAGCACTTTTGCATACTGACCAAATCACATCACACTGCTTCTAACTGAGCCTCAAATTTCATAGATTTCATAGACATTAGGGGCTGGAAGGGACCTCAAGAGATCATCGGGTCCAGCCCCCTTGCCATAGGTGGGAAGTCAGTTAGGATCAAGTGACCCCAGCAAGAAATAAATCCAGCTGTTTTTTGAAGGAATCCAAAGTAGATGCTTGCACCACCTCTGGGGGGAGTTTTCCAATATCCAGTCTAAATTGGTCTTCCTGGAGTTTATGGATGTTAGACCTTGTTATCCCTTGGGGAGCTCTGATGAACAGATGTTCTTCCAGGTCCTGATGTACCCCTCTTATGAAGCTGTAGGCTGCCACCAAGTCCCCCCGAGCCTTCTCTTCTCCAGACTGAAGAGTCCCAAGTCCCTCAGCCTCTCCTCATATGGCCTTCCCTCCAGGCCTTGGATCGTATGAGTGGCTCTCCTCTGGACTCTCTCAAGCTTCTCCACATCCTTCCTGAAGTGGGGGGCCCAATACTGGACGCAGTACTCCAGCTGCAGTCTTACCAGGGCTGAGTAGAATGGGAAGATGACTTCCCTGGTTTTGCTTAAGATGCATCAGTGGATGCACGCCAGAGTTTGGTTAGCTTTGCCTGCCACCGCATCACATTGGTGGCTCATATTCATCTTGTGGTCAGTCAAGACCCCCAAGTCCCTTTTGGTCATGATGCTAGCAAGCGTAGCACTGCCGAGCCTGTAGGTATGCTGGGGGTTCTTCCCACCAAGGTGCTGCACCTTGTAGTTCTCTGTATTAAAGGCCATCTGGTTTTGGTCAGTCCACCTTGAGAGTGTGTCCAAGTCGGCCTGTATCCCCAGCCTGTCCTGAGGGCATGACGGCCCTCCCCCACAATTTGGTATCATCCACAAACTTGGCCAGTACACTTCTGACTCCCAAATCTAGATGGTTGATGGAAATGTTAAAGAGTACTGGCCCAAGTACCAAGCCCTGAGGGACTCCACTGGTAACACTGCACCACAATGATTTGCTCCCTTCAACTAGTACTCTTTGGGTCTGACCCGGTAGCTAGTTGCCTAGCCATCAGACCGTATGATGATCTAGGCCACAGTTCCCCAGCTTAACCATGAGGACATCATGGGGAACAAGGTCAAAGGCCCTCTTGAAATCCAGATAGATGACATCCACATCATCTCCCTTGTCCAGGGCATATGTTACCTGGTCATAGAAGGAGATGAAGTTGCTCAGGCAAGACTTGCCAGTCACAGAGCTATGTTGGCTGGCATTCAGAAGCTTGCCTTCCATTAATCTGGCGTTAATGGATCCCTTGACAATTTTCTCCACAATTTTTCCAGGGATGGACATCAGACTGATTGGTCCATAGTTCCCTGGTTCATCCCTCCTCCCTTTCTTGTAGATAGGGACCACATTGGCTCTTTTCCAGTCATCCGGGACCTCACCCGAGCACCATGATTTTTTAAATATCCCTGCCAAGGGGGATGCAGTGATGTCTGCCAGCTCTTTGAAGACCCTCGGATGCATTTCATCTGGGCCCACAAACTTGTGAATGTCCAGTTTCTCAAGGTGTTCCCTCACCTGATCAACATCAATTTTTGGCCAGTCACCCGCTACCCCCAAGAAACAACTTAATTATACGTAGGAACCTACCTAAATCGTGGTGAGACAGAGATTTTTGCAGGCCGGTAGCAGCACAAGGAGCCAATTTCACAGTCTTTTCATGGTAGCCCTATACCGCTGATTGGCTGAGAGGCCAACCACTCAGCTTCAGACTTCATCACTGCTGCAGTATTACATCTGACTTTTTAAAAGATGGCACCAAAACCCTTTTGCTTTCCTGACTGGTGACTTCACTGAGTCTACATACTTTGCTCAGCCTCTCAGTAGCTCTCTCTCAAACCACATTCTCTTGCTGCAGGCATTGCCACACTTTTGTTGTATTCCTGTAAGCTTTTATTGGTATTTTTAGGCAATTCCATACAAAATTGTGGGAAACACCATTTTTTGCAGTGTTTGCAAAAACCACTGGTTTTTTTAAGTTTCTGCAAAAATTGTGAAACTGTGATTTAAGTAGATCCCTAATTAATTATATATCATGTTTATGTTACTGACAGGGTAGTAATAATGGATCCCCCTTCTGTAGTCATATGCAAAACTTCAAGTAGTATAAGAGAGCCTTAGGAAGGGGGCAGAGCCTTTAGCTGTGCAGTCAGGGAGAACAGGGGAAAGCATTAAAAGAATAAATACAAGGAAGTTCAACTCCTGGCACTCTAGAACGACCATATGAGTCCACTGGTGCATGTCAAGCCCCAGTTACCAATTAGCCTCTGAAACTAAGCTTTCCATACCATTTCTCAGCAGGGGGAGACTGCTCAAGCACATATATAAAATAATCCATTCACCACTGGAACCTTCTCTCCTACCTGGGGCTGAATGCTGAACGCTACCATATCTGCAAACACCACTTCTTTTACTGTTGCACAGTGTTTACTTCTGAATCATTTATGCTTTGCTGAATGCCTAGGAGCATGTTCAGATCTCCTTATTAAATAAAAGATTGAAATGTGGTAATGAAATCTCTTTGCCCTAAAGGAATTGGTTGTCACTTGCAAATTTTATTGTTATGATTTTTTAATATAAAAATTAAAGAGGTTATTTAATGGAGGGAAGAGATTCAGCTGTATAGCTGACTGATTCAAACTAGGTTTAAATTCACTGCTTTGCTCCTCTCCAATGCACTTTAATTTCAATACAAGAGCTTCTTTTAAAGGAAGGGAAGAAAACAACACTCAGACATTTCAACTAGTTGTCTGCAACGGATTAAAGATTGCTGCTGATCGAGGCCTTAAGAGCATGGCCTCGATCAGGATTCAGCCAGGAAGATTTATGGACTCTTGTGTACTCTAATTGCATAATACGCTGTATTAAATCAAAGTAAGAGGGAAAATAGAGTGCTTCCTTGTTTAGGCTAGAAGACTGGGTTGCTTTGGCTGAACATCTGCACAGAGAAGCAAAGACATCTCTACCATATATCCATGCCAAAACCACAATGCTGCAGCTGCCTGTGTTACCTGCAGCAAAAGAACCTGCAGGGTCCCAGTCCAATCCCAATCCAAAAGCTGGGGCTAAATTCTGTTCTCATTAAAGGCTCTGATTCAACAAAGCTCTTAAGCAGATGTTTCATTTCAAACACATGCTCAATTCCATCCCCGTTCAGCAAAACTCTGCTCAAGTGCTTTGGTTAACAGAAATGAAAGATGGTTTCTCTGCAGTCATGCTCAACTCAGAACATGCTGAGCTCAGGTGAGCTTGTTTGAGGAGTGAAATGGTTTTGCTATAGGCAGCAAATGAGGAAATAGACTTTTAACTTTACTGAACCATCTGTGCTAAAGGGAGCAAAATAAATGGAAACTTTGCAGGATAAGGCCCTGTGCATCTTTGAGACTCCATTCCAGACCCTCCTTCCCCTCCTCCAAGAGCTTCCATACAGTGTGTAAGTTCGACATTTCCTTCTCACCTGTACCCCAATGACCAAAAGAAAAGTCTTTTTCTTGTACAATGCTGCTGTTCTCCTATCCCTGAAAACTGGTTCTGCTGGCTTAGACTTTGCACAGGGCTGAGAGGCCAGAAGTCTAGTCCCTTCAGAGTTTAGTAAAGGCACTCTTAAGCTCAGCAGCAAGGGTCTGTCTCAGTATCACCTGCCCTTCTCAGCCTCCTGCCATAGAGAGCAAGGAGAGTCAGTCAGTGCAAGTCTTCATCCTACTAGATAACAGTACCTGCACTATGAAGCTAGCACTGTAGCATGCACAAGCTTCATCAGAGGCCTGCAAACAGGCATCTGGAAGTTTCCATGTGATTTCGGCTAGTTGTTGATGTCTCCCAAGCATGGAACTGGCAGTCACTCAGCTAAATGGGAGAAGTGAAGATGGAAGTAGCAATGAAGTCAAGAAGCTGGAGGTGGCTGACTTGGGTGGCAAGTTTGAAAGGCCTGAGGAGAGGGCTGGGTCTTGGGCATAGGGCAAGAGAAAGGAACCTCCGGGCATTCAAAATCCATCCTACAGCCAGAGCAAAATGGCTGCAAGAGCAAAGACTGATGGGAGTGATGGTGAGGTAGGACCCGTGCTCAAAAGTGAGCACTGGAGAGTGCAGGGAGAATTTGGGCTTGAAGCCTGAGACTTAATGGGTTATAGATGAAGTGCAAAACAGCAGAGCCAATTCACACTCTGCCAGGGGAGTAGAGTGTTTGGATGGCAGCTCACAGCATCTACAACACGGACATTTATTGGTCTCGAAAGAGATTCAGTCTTTTAAAACTTTGCCTTGCATAACCCCAAGTGCTACATTCTAAAATACCAGCTCAATCCGTTATCTTGATGACAATTGTTCCCCTGCCACCCGTCCCTTCCTAAAACAACATGCTACAGCCATTGGCTCCCCTCCACACAGCCCTTGATGTCATTTGGTGCCCCCTCCAAAACACATATTGTGGAGTCCTCCTTGGATTACATCAATTTCTAGCATGAATCTGGCCCTTTGGCAGATTATGCCCTGCTAGTGAACTAACTGCTGCATCACTCTCCAAAAACAGCAGCAGAGAACCACCAAAGAAGCCACAGCCCCAATAAATGCCCTTTGCCGTCAGAATGCTCCCGGCTGTTACCTGCTGACAGGGAAAAGCTAGAACCCAATGACTGAGGAAGAGTTATATTGTCTTCTTCTTTGCTGTTACTTCCAGATGGCAGGCATGAAGGAGGAGGATGACTGCCACCATCATACCTGGTTCTGGATGGACTCTGGAAATGCTCAGGTCCCACACATTACTCCCTCTGTTTTCATGAACTGATGGGCTATGGACAGACATTCAAAAAGCTGGAGGCTGAATTGATTCACTCTTTGTAGGTTAGTTTAACCTGCCTAGATTGAACCAATTTGCAAGTGAACAGACATTCACAAAATGCAGGCACATGCCTGCAGTGGCTCAGGCCAGGAGCCGCGGGGCACTAGAGTGGGGGTGGGGAGGGAGGGATGGCCAGCCCCAGCAGTAGCCTAGAGTGAACTGTGCAGGGAGGTGGTTTCATTCCCCCCTCCCTGTCCCACTGGCACAGACCTGGGCTGGGGTCCACTGGGTGCTGCCCCTCACTGCTGCAGCAGCAGGGCCACGGAATGGCCAAACGCTGGCCAGCATGGCCCCTGAGGAACAAGGGGCAGGGAGAGGGGTTATTTCCCCCCTCTACCCTGAGAGGACCGCAGCAGGTCCTGCCTGCCTTGACCGCTGCTCGCTCCCTGCACAGGGCAAGCAGCAAGATAAGCCCCTTCCTGCCCGCTCTGCCAGATGCTGGAGGGTGGGGGGAACCCCCTCCCTGTCTCCTCACCAAAAGGGCCCTGCCAGCCAGCTTCTGGTCCTGCCCCAACCCTGGAGCAGCGAGGGGGCAGGACCTTAATGGGGCAATAGCCCCTGTCCTGGTGTCTGCGGAGCACAAACCTCTACCCAGCTGGGAGTCAGAGCTGCCGTGGAGTGTGGAAAGCAGTGGTACTGGGTTCAGAGGGGGTTATAGCCCCCCAAACGCCCCTAGCGCCACCACCACCGCTGGTCTGTGATAGCTCTCCCCATCCCAGCCCCACCTGCAGCATGACCCCCCTGCCAGGAAGAGGCTCACACTCTGGGACACCGTGACGGGCCTGCAGCCCCCATCAGGGTCACTCCCCCCTTTGCTGCTCCAGGGCCTGGGGCCAGGGCCAGAGTCTGCCACAGTCACACTCCCCTGGACACCAGAATAGAGGCTGCTGTCCCCTCGCTGCTCCATTTTGAAACTAGTTTATGTGCACTGAACCTGTGTTCTGTTACAGATTTAAACCAGTTTCTGATCACTTAAACAGGTTTATGTGTAATGTCTGTCCCTAGGCATGAGGTTCTGCCTTATACTTTCAAGAGTGAGCAGGCAGGGTTTGAACAAAACACCAGTCTAACCTCGGATACTGTGTTTCCCTCCCTTATGAAACTCATCCCCAGAAAACACAATTCCAAATTCCCCCATTTGTCACGAAACTCAGCACATAGAGCAAGTCTTTCCCTGTTTGCTATTAGTCGTACTTTCGCCTGCCGCCCTTTTAACAAGAAAATGATGATGCCAGCACTGGAACCAGGCACCAAGACAGGAGCAGAGATAGTCATTAAGAATGAGAGACCTAGGCAAAAAGCAGGGGTCAGGAAAACCTATAAATAGCTTGGTAAAATATATGCAACACACAGAAACAGGATAAGAGAAGTAATGTGAGGAAAGGGAATAGGATGGAGTGCGATGGAGCTAAGCAATAACACACGGAAAAAGAAAGAAGAGAAAATTCACCTGAAATGTTGAGGTAGCTTCTGACTATGGTCTCTGAGAGAAATAGGAACATAACTTCACTCTCTTTTTTCGCTAAGTTCTCGTCTCAGGAGGATGAAGAGATGAGGGAGGTGTCTTCAAGGACGGGATGTTCTAGATGAATGAGCAGAGGCCTGGAGAGTGGCCATGGGCAAGCTGCTTAAAGGCCAAAGTTTCAAGCCCAGGTGCCAAAAATCAGGGACCTCAAAATCCATGTTTAGGTACCTGAATGAGAAGCTTTATCTTACAAAGTCCCCTTGAGTAAGAGTGACAGTTGCAAGAGAGCGCTGACAATTGGGCTGCTTAGGGTCATAACTGCAGCTTGTCAACATAATTGAGCAAGCTTTAAACTAGCCAGCCTGGGTACTGCTAGCAACATGGCTGTCGCAGCACAGAGCTCAGCAAGGGCTAGCACCCTTAGGATTGCAGGCCAGGCTGCCAGTCCTATGCCACCAACAGTTCCTGAGCCTGCTGGGTTAGAGCTAACTCAGGCAGGTGTCCACAAACTGCAGGGGCTATTCAAGTTCAGACAAGGGATGCAGGGTGCTGAAAATCAGGTGTCCAAGCCTAGAAATTGAGTTTCTTCCCCAGTCCCTCCATCAACAGGGTCTAGAGGAAATAGGCCATATTCTTCGGGGACATGGTGATGATTTCTGTAGTTAGCTCCTGTTTATATTGGTACTTGGTAGGCATTAGGAGAAATGTACCAAAGGCCTGATTGTGCTCCCATTAAAAGTTAATGGTAAAACTCCTGCTGATCTGAATGGGAGCAGTTAAGTCAATGTGATACAAGAATTCAAGGACTTAACAGAGTTCCAGGGTTTGTACCAAGAAGATTCAAGACCTGAGCCTCCAAAAACAGATTGGAGGCTACAGACCACCCTCCCCAGTCACACCTAAAAGTCTTGTCAAGTGTCTAAAAATATACGATTTCCATGCTTCAGTCCTCAGTCATAATAGAAAGCCTATTCTGTAGCGGTCTACTCTCAAACTCCTCTTTGTGCCACAGAATGGGCAAATGCCAGCAATCCCACTCTCAGACTCAGAGAACATTTCCCAGGCATTAATCTCTTAAGACTGGCAGCTACTAGGGATGAGGGCAGAGCGAGCTAATGCCTGGAAACTAACCTGGAGGCTTTGTTTGTACTGCTTCCAAAGTCATGAGACGAATGCAAGGTAACTCTGGCAGATCAATTTAAACTGCCTGAGCTCTTTGAACAGAAGGAATTTCCTAGTTATAAACCCAAGGTTAAATGAACTCTGTGTAATATTAAAAAAAGAGGGGTGGGGTGGGGAGAATAATCACCAGATGTTATATTTTATCCTCCTCATTATTCTAAGGTGTGAGATTGAAACAGAAAATTTCTCCCATGGCCAAGGAAAAATCAAGTTCTTTATATCAAAGCCTATACAGTTAAATATTTATTCAAGTACCTGTCCCTGTTTCCCCAGGATGCCTGCATTTTAAGGTTCAAGTCTTACTGATCTATTATTCTCTTTTTGTAGCAGAAAGTGTAACTTTTTAATACAGCTGCAAAAGATAAAACCTGGAAATTCTTTGAAGAGAACTTAAACCAAAGAGAACTTTTCCTCCAAACAGAAACTTCTCTGTAGAAAGAGTGTGTAAGCAGAGAAGGAAACAGAGCACAAACAAATATTCTGTGAACCCACTAGCCACCATGATGGGGCAGGACGCTTAGCCAAAGGAAATTAGAAGAACTTTAACTGCCAGAAACATGCAGCAAGATTTTGATGGCATAAAGTTCTTTCTTTTTCCTTCCATTTTTGTTATTTCTTTGCTGAATATGCGTGGACTCTGGCAAAAAAAACCAACCCCTTCCTTGTGCTCCTAGCAAAACCAAACAGATGTTCTAAAATAGAGCTGCTCCTGCCGCAAGTGAGTTTCCTTGATAAAGCTGAAGGGCTGACACCAGTTTCACAGAAGCTCAACTCCACGGAGTTACTTCCTGCATGTGCTGAGCTGAGATCAGAATCGTGGTTTCAGGTTTTTTTTATAAGCCAGATCTCAGCCTAAGAATCAGGAGGTTAGCTCCAGGGCAGAAATGGAATTTTTCAGCTAAATGCAAAGGATGGAGGCCACATTCTTCCCTCTAGGTATAAGATCCAATTTCACAACCACTATCCCTTCTGTTCTTGCAAACCCCATCTGTAATGTGTGTTACCAGCCAAGCAAATCCCTGCTGATAACAGAGTCTATACAACTGTACCCTGCAGAAACAAGAGAACAGCAATATATTCCTTGATCTAGGCCACCCTTGCAGAGAGTTGGGCCTATTAGGAAAAAATGTAATAGGAAACATTACGTTAGCAGGTGAAAAAGCTCAGCCTGACACAAAGGGATACCTTGACCATACTGTCTTTTAGACATTCATTACACTAATTACAGCATCTCAAATCTTTTATCTATGAAGCAATTATGTGAGCAGTTTTTCCCTGTGGCCAGAAAACGCTTGCAGCCAACCCTGTGAACTGAGGCTGTGTACTTGTGCCCTGCAAGCCTGGCACTAGGGAACTTCCTCTGAAAAGCCCAGTCTCCCACTGGCTTGCTGGCAACTCTGTGCGACATTCTTAATTCAAAGCAAAACAGCTGAGTCCCTCAGAGTATCTCAGGAGGTGTCCTTTCCTTGTCATCTCAGTCATTCCCTGACCATTGCTTTTGTTCAACAAGCGTTATGCAAAGTTACCACAAAAGCCTTCAGCCACTCAGCAAAGTATCTGGGCATTCTGAATTCAAATGTGAAAACCAATATGGATGCACATCAAACAGAAGCCTATCAAGCTTCTTCTTAAAATCTCCAGTGAAGCAGATTCCACAGTTCCCCAAGCATCTTGTTTTATTGTCCTACTGGGACACAGGGAAGTTTTTCCAAGGCTTGAGCTAATTCTGCTTTGTTGCTGTTGAAGCCCACCAGCCCATGTCCTGCCCTTTATGGCAAGGGAGAACAATGCTTCTTCATGTAGGAAAGAAAGAAGGAACTATTCAGAGCCTCTTGCCTGTTGATTTAAACCTGGGAGACAGACCAGGAAAGACATCCAGTATGTCTTTCTGTCATTGTGATTGACACTTTCCAGGAAAGGGAATGCAGTAGATTCCAGATAATTATTCTGTATGGAAAGTTACATCCTAATGCTGCTGTTTCTGCCCGAGACATCCATGCCTAACTGTCCCTGTTCTTTCCACACAGGCACCAAACAAGTATGCGCGCAACAAGAGGATTCTTCTGTGTGTCACCGTGGATACATAAATGCTTATCTAAATTCATAATCATGCCCTCAGTTTTTGAAGTGGTAAAAGGATGCACAGCTTCTCATTAAGGGGCACAGTCAAAGTTTTTCTTTTAAGCATGTTAAAACTTCCGATTCTCTTGATGGAATACTGCAGCAATAATTAACATTAATGACATATCTATGGAGCACAAATGCCAGAGCTTTGGGATGACGGCAGCAGAGTCAGTTTGTTAGGGGGCTGCATATTATCATCACGATGCAACACCTGAGCCATGCTTAGAGGGCGATGAAGACTCCACATCTTTGAGCAAAACTCCTTGTCTTGCCTCCATGCTCATCCAGGCATACAGATTCATTGGGGATTATTTCAAACGCAGAGAGGTGCTGGTCATTTTGCTCCCTGAATTCCTGCATTGCAGTTTCCTCCCCACTGCAGTGATGCAAAAGTCTTCTTGTTCCAAATCCTGCTGTCTTCCCTTCAGTTGAAGACCACACAGAACTTCCATCAGAGCCTATTAGTTGGCTCCCCTAGAGGGACAGAACAAATGGTCTTTTGGCAACATACCTGGCTCAAATCTTTAATGATCTTTAATGGCCAGAGTAGAGAAAGACAAGGACCAAGAATTGGATCCTGTCCCTTCCAGTGATCCATTACAAGTGGATGTGACATTAATGCTTCACAGTAGCATACAGTTTGGTTGGTATAACACTGCAGTGAGACACCTTCAGAATCAGAATGCATAGGGCTGATGCCCCTCCTACTCATTCTCTTTTAACAGCATTCAGATAGATGACATAGCCATTAAAAAGCACTAACTCTAATGTTACGTGTTGCAGTCATACATGCAGGTGGATCTGGAAGCCTTGTGAACCCACAAGAAGCCCTTCCACCCTAAACCCACCAACCAGAGTTCAGTATGTTCACTCGTCAAGCAGTTCAGGATGACCAAGACTTGTGAGTTTAACCTACGCCCTTCCTGGACTGTAAAAGAATCGTGAGCGACAGATGCTGCTCCTGACTGGAAAAACCAAGGCATCGCTCAGAGAAGGAATTTTCCTTTCTTCCTTCAAACATGCAATAGTCCAACTGCCACTTAAGGAATTCACCCTGGATATGCTGCTTTTAGCCAACCATTGCCCAAACCTCAGTGGACTTGGATTAAAATTGGGCACAGTCATCTCTATCTACAGCACTCTTTCATGTATTTGAAGTCTTTTTATCACTGTTCACTGTGTGTTTTTATTTGGGGACAACTGAAGACAGCATTTGATAGCATTACTTTGGAGTTTACAACCCATGTTGGTTGCCCCTGAGCATTACCTCCCCTGCTGGGCCCTCGGAGATGTGCTCCTTGATAATTTTCTCAAAGGTCTTCCCAAGGACCAAGGTAAGACTGGCCTATAATTACCAGGGTCCTCCTTTCTCACCCTTCTTGTAAATGGGGACCACATTGGCCCTTTTCCAATCCTCTGGTACCTGGCCAGTGCCCCACAAGCGCTCATAGAGCAGTGCCAGGGCCCCGCTATGACCCCCACCAATTCCCTCAGCATCCTCGGGTGAAAAGCATCTGGACTTACTGATTTAAACATGTCCAGCCCCTCCAAAAGTTCCTTAACTAGGTCGTCCCTGACCCTAGGCATGGTGGTGTCTCCCCTGGGTCCGTCCGCAATTCTAGTGGGGGAGATGTCCTGGTCCCTGTTCAGGAATATGGAGGCAAAGAATTCGTTAAAGAGGTCAGCTTTTTCGCTTGCCGCAATCACCAGATTGCCAAGCCTGTCCTGTAGGGGCCCCATGTTACCCAGTGCCTTCTTCTTACTTCCTATGTATTTGAAAAAGGACTTTTTATTATCCTTAATTCTCATCACTAGCTCTAGCTCCATCTCTGCCTTGGCCTTCCTCACCACCTCCCTGCAGTCCCGAGCAACGGAGGTGTAATCCTCCTTGGTGATAGCCCCTTGCTTCCACTGTTTGTACACCTCCTTTTTTGCCCTCAGGCATCCCTGGATGCCTTTGCCAAGCCACGGCGGCTTCTTAGCACTTCTGCCCCACCTGGTGCGCATTGGGACTGACTCCATTTGAGCTCGGAGGATCGTCTACTTGAGGAACAATCCCCCGTCTTGGACTCCCATCTCATTGAAGCTCTGAGTGCCCAATGCCTTTCCTACTAACCTTCTTAGCTTACAGAAGTCGGCCCTCCTGAAGTCGAGTACCTCTGCCTTGCTTCTTGCTTTCACCACCCTGCACTGGATAGTAAATTCCAGCAGGCAATGATCACTGTTGCCCAGATGGTCAAGTACCCACAGACTCCTCACCAAGTCATCGCCTGTGGCAAGTCCAGCAAGGCATTTCCCCTGGTGGGACTATGCACCTCCTGGGTTAGGTGGAGGTCCTGTACCCCGGCTAGGAACCTAAGTGAGCTGTCGGACCTGGCTGACTGCTCCTCCCAGCAAATGTCTGGGTAGTTTAGGTCACCCATGAAAACCACATCCCTCGACTTTACAGCCTCCATGAGCTGACCTGAGAACTCCAGGTCCAGCTCGTCCCCCTGGTGAGGCGGGCTGTAGTAGACGCCCACTGTCAAGTCCCTTTCCCCATGACCCCCTTGCATTCTTACCCAGAGCGCCTCATTTTGCCCCTCCTCTGACCCCATCCTGATCATTGAGGACGTGTATTGCTCTTTGACATATAGCGCTACACCCCATCCACCCTCTTTTCCCTGCTCTGTCTCGCCTGTACAGCCTGTATCCCTCGATGTCCATTGTCCATTTCCTGTTTTGGCACAGATACATTAGAGCATGTTCTCTAATTTACCAATAACATGGCATGAACCCTTCCTCTGCAGTTCTAGCAAACAAACAGATCCTCACAGGCCACAGAGTTTATCAAAGGCTTGCCATAAACCAACATAGCTGAAGCACTGTTACATGCATATATATGGGGCCTTCACTTCCATCATGCTTTGCTAATGGAGCCAGGTAGGTTTCAGGGAGTGACAGCACCTGTTATTCTGGCCCATGCAGTGATCAGCATTGAGGCCAGAGTCTGAAATGCGTGGATGTTTCATCAAGCTGGCTATTCAAAAATCTTCCCTTGTCATTTTTATTACCTAGTGTCTTAAGTTTACATTTAACTGATCTGACTTTTGTTCTCCAAGTAACAAGCATTTAAGATCTTCCTTTCAGAGCTTGCTTTTGGGCTTCTTGTTGATGAATAATCACTAACTATCCATGAAGAATTTAAATGGCCCAAGGAACTCATAAGGTATTAAATAGGCATTATATTACCACCACTGAATATTTCATTTCCGTTTCAAGACCATTCATGAGATATTTATGGATTGTGGATTATGGAAGCCAGGGGGGTCTTTTCAGAAGTAATGTTCCATACCCCGGTGTTATGGACAACAGCTGGAAGTTCTATGCAAGACAATTTGCTACTGTAAGCTCCAGAAATTTAGCCACCACTGAGGACTGTTTAGGGTTGCTTAACCTTAGCAAATGCAAGCATATGGAAATGATACATTCCTATGTCGAAATAATGTACAATGTTGAATGTACTGTGCATACTAACAGAGAAGCCATCAATGAGAATAAAGTGGTGCCTGGCTACTGCTGCTGCTGCTCCTAAAAAAAAAAGTGTCTGCTGCTTTTTCTCCATCTCTATCTAGCTCCAATTCTAAGGGCTGTTGTGGACTGCCTGTGTTACCTTAGACAACACACTCATGCTCATCTACACTGGAGTACACAGGAGAGGTAATCCAGATTAACTAAAGGTGTGAATTTGTTAGAATGAATTAAACCTCTGCATGAAAATTCTTATTCGGGTTTAAACTGACTTAATATATTTTAGCTCGATTCACTCCAAATTTATCAAGTGTGCAGTAAACTATTGTGTGAATTCACCGCATACTACCCAACTCTATACTAACTCCCAGTGTGGACACTTTTAGTGTGCATTAAAAGTGCCTTTAGTTAAGACACTTTCTAAGTGTAGTGAGCTACCTTATATTTAGAGGACCCTAAGTGTGTCCACACAAAGGGTTTTAGTTTGGAGTACCCAGTGCACTGTAATTATACACCCCAGCTTACCATGCAGTTACTTCTCCTGACGATAAGTACTTCCAATATGAATTAAGCTAAATTGAATGAACATTTTAAATCTGTTGCAGAAAAATGCCCACACAGGGATTTAATGCAGTTCTACCAATTCACTTTAAAAATTAATTTGGATTAAATTTCCTGAACGTCACTGTTTAGACAAGTCCTTAGTCTCTCTGTGTAACAGCTCTAGTTTAGATAAGAGGAAAAATAGCACAGTTTGTCTATACCAGATATTTTTATACATGTATAAATCCATATTAATACATCTGTCTTCTGCAGACACTTATCCTAGAATAAGAATGACCTTTTTCAGCTCAGCTTAAACTGGTTCCAAAGTGATATAAGCAAAACCCCAAAAAGGCACCCTTATTCCAGAATGAGGGTATCCACACAAGGATTCTTATGCCAATTTGAATTCATGCCCTACCTTATACCAATGTAACACTCATGTAGACAAGCCCCAATGTTCCTTTCCTCCCACCCCTTAGGCTCCAAGTGCTTCAGGGAAAGGACTGTCTCTTGCTGTGTGAGCACACAGCTGCTAACTAACGGACCTCACTCTGTGTAGGCCTCTAGATGCGATCATACAGACAACATTAATGAGCAGAATAAGCAGAAGGAAGGCAAAGCCCACCTGGGAAGAGAGAAGCTGGAAGAGTGCCTGACACAGAGGAGGCCTGAAGTCATATTTTGTTTTTGGAAGTTTGACATTTTGATGGCTCTGGGTCTATTTTAGTCTTAACCCAAAGCACCTCAGATAACTAACTTCCTACTAAGAGACAGAGCTACAATGTACACACAAAATGGAGGATGATCTCCTACAACAGGGACGGGCAATTATTTTGGTCAGAGGGCCGCTTACTGAGTTTTGGCAAGCCATCGAGGGCCACATGACAGGCAGCCCAGGGCAGATAAATATGAATTTTCTAAATTTTTTAGGGGCCCCGTGGGCTGCACAGAATGGCATGGTGGGCCGCATCCAGCCCCTGGGCCACATTTTGCCCACCCCTGTCCTACAAAAATGAGGTAAAAATAGCCTATAATAAACTCGCTGCTGCGTTATATTATTTGACAAAGACACCTCTTTTGGTAAAATAAACAGTGGAATCAGTTTAGATAGGACCAAAGTAGTTTGCATCAGGCCACTGAGTGATCTTTTATCTGCAAGTATCCCTGGTGATCTCAATAAAGACAACTCTTTGAGATGAATCTTGCTCTATGAGTAGTCCTATTGAAACCATCAAGGGCAGGGGCGGGCAAAATACAGCCCGCCAGTCCATTCTATTCAGCCCGGAGGGGCACCTAAAATGTTTAAAAGATTAATATTTATTTGCTCCTCGCTGTCTGTGAAAGATGACAGGAGCCAGGACTAGTAGGACCAAGGGGAAGCCAGGAGGACTCACTAGCAAGGCCAGCAGGGCTCTGCCCCACCCCCTCCCACCCAACCAGAAGTATCTGCCTGTCTCAGCTTTCCCTGCACGTGGCTGCTCCAGCACCATGTGGCCCCTGGCTGCACTGCCCAACCATGGAGCCACACCAGTACCCCAGAGCCAGGAGTGGGAGGGGGACAGGTATGTGCATGTGTGTAGCGAGAGAGGCACACAGGGCAGGAGTTAGGGGGCAGGACTTCCAGTCCCAAGATGACAACCAGGGAGCGGGACACCTGTCAAGGGATGGGGCTACCCATGTGACCCTCGACAGCTTGCCACATTCGGTAAACAGCCCTCTGCCCGAAATAACTGGCCGTCCCTGAGCAAGGGTATTCTCAGAGGACCTATATTACTCAATTTAAGTACTGCAGAATCTAGTCAATAATACATTTAAAAGCCACCCTCATTTCTAACCAAAATGAGGAGTTAGCCACTGAATACAGGCTGGATAACTGCTTAAACCTTTGTGTGCCTCTGGTGGAGAATATAAAAAAGCTGCCTCTCTAATACACTAATTACAATCCCGAAACACTAATGGGATTAGAAGGCAAGATTCAGTGGTTGCCTCCTGAAAATCATTAAGATCTATTATAGCAAATTAACCTCCACTGTTCTCCAAGCAGCTTTGGGAAGCATGGGTCCTTCTGAGTCCCTGTTTCTTTGTACTGATGCGATGAGCCCCCAGTAGGACACTGGAGAGATGGAGTGTTGTTAATAGTTGTTCTCTTCTTCCTCTATTAATTTAGCTTAATAAACTCCATGGCCTGTGGGGAATTACCTCTTGCTAGTGACTGCAGAGGAGGGCTCATGTCACACTAATTGTAAATTAAAGTACCATGACCTAATGTGTCTCAGCACCAATAGGAAGTGGCAAACCAGAGAGACTAAGTAAACTGGAAGAAGCAGACCAGGGGCTGAAGCCCTTCTGCAATTAGCAGCTGGAAATGGATGATTACACTCCACACTTGTTTCCCCCAACCTGGTGCTCTCAATCCTTCGTCAGGCACCGAGGTCACTTGGAATGTCTAATTGCAAAAAGGAAATGTTTGTAAAGAAAGCGGTGGAATTGTCTATCCGTGGCTGGGCTCCTAATGGGTCTGCGTGACTGAGTTAATGCAGGAATACCGTGCAGTTTCAGAGGCAAATTGCAAAGCAGGAGAAAAGAAGCAGTGACAAAGAAGATTTTCAATGTTTCACTTTGTAGCAGGGTTTGGAAATAGGAAAAGCAGGAGAAGCGCAGGGAAGTCTGCAGGTCACTCAGGCAGATACAGGAAGACAGTACAGTTCTATTGAGTGGACCATGTAAGCCCCAAGAGAGAGCGAAGCCCCTTCCCTCCAACAGCCCACAGTGCACAGACCTGGACAAGCTATACCTTCCAGTGGTGACTAATGTGTCCTTACTTTAAATAATATTCCAACTCCCTCAAATCTCCCCTTCCAGGACCAAGTAGGAAGGTAGAGTCATTATACAGGTATGCAATTGCTAGTACTGAGGTTTCAGTTACCAGAACTGTTACTGTGGTTGGACACTCTTGGAACAGGTGCGTGCCAAAGCCAACCATGGCTGAGAGTTGGGCCAGAAACAGTTACAACCTGGGTTAGAAGCTGCACCGTGGCAGGGCTAGAAGAGGTGCAGTTCAGCTCAGTGTCACTCTCCCGCTCTAATGTCCAATTTCAGATATTCTAGACTGCCACTATTCTCCTGAAAAAATAAAAAGAGGCCGGGGTGAGCTGAAGGCTGCCTTTCCCAGGGTAAAAATGGAAATAACTAAACACAAACAGGTCCAAGTGGGAAGTTGTCTTTATCGCTTCTACATGATTTATTCTTTGCTTTGCAGCTCAGCCGCAAGGAAGTGCCCTTCTGTCAAAACAATGCCCAAACCTTCACTGAGTGATGGAAAGCTCTGCCCCTTTACTTGAGATTTGATCGTGAACAGAACAAACACTGCTTTCTGAAGATGGAGAGCAGTGAGCTTTCAAAACTCAAATCCACTCTCCCAACAAACTCAAAGGTAGATGTGGACCGCCAAGCCCGACATCTAGGAACAGGTATCAGTAAAGAATAGAGGAAGAACAATAGTGACATTAAATTGACTGTGCTGGCTCAGACAGAAGCAAAAGTCTCTGCTGCAAATGTAACTAGCTGTAGGCTTAAACAGAGGAACAATGGGATGGTACATGTTTGACATATAGCACAGAGAGATCAAATGCTACAGATACCAATGAGCAGAGACTGGCCATTGTAGGGCGAGTAACGGATGGGTTCTGAAAACTGAAAGCAGCAACTAAATCCCTTTCGCCCCCACCCCAGAAGTGTGTGTAAGGTTCTCAAGACACCACAAGCCATCTGTGACTAGCAACAGCAGGGCATCATGAAAGACAAGGCTCTTGCCCCATAAGTAGCTGCCATTCCACCCCTCACTGATTGCATTTCACTTCTGATCCATCACAGAGATTGCCGAGATGCAAGAACAGTGCTCTCTCCCGAGGAACGCGCTCCCTGAACGCACAGGGTCCTTAGTGCTGGCTGAACAGATGTAAGCCTCTTCTGGGAACAAACTGTAAATTTACATCAGCGCCTGAGGCTGGTAATCCCACATCTTCTACAAGCACTAAGCCCTACTCCAAAGGTCTCCCCTTCCCTATCCACAAATGAAACTGCCATTAGGAACAGGCTTATTGGAGATTGCATGTGGATGGTTCTCCACTGCCAGAACAAAAGCTTGTTTCCCTAGATTAGCTCCAAGAAATACTCAACTCTTCTCCCCTTCCCATGTTAATGAGCTATAGCCATGCAAGAGGCTTGGCAGTGCTACTGCAGTGCTTTAAGGCTGCTTGCACTGAGGTTGACTGTAGACAGCAGAGAGACCCTGGGATAAGAGTTGCATCTAATCATGCATGTGGGAGATGCTAATAAGGTCTGGTGCATCTGCCTTCTCACAGCAGTGGGATACATGGAAAGCATCAGAGAGAAATCCCTGAAAATACCCATTTTCAGTGCTACACATCTCCTTTGCTCAAGGCTGGGGTTGCTTTTCTGGGTCTCTGCTCCCCTCAGGTGAACTCTAGAGGCTTGCCAAGTATCCTATCCCAGCCAGTCCTATTGTACACAATGGCTCCCAGTTTCAGGCAGCTTCTATTGTGGTGATCTTCTTTCCCATGGCAGGGAGAAGACGAGACTACACTCAAATCCTGACAACAGCATGTTCCAGGGTGGGCTGACAGCACACAGCAGGTAGCAAGAGGCAGGGCAGCTGGGCCTTAAGGCACCCAGCCCCTAGCTCCAGTGACCAATGGAGGGAGACTGCCTGAAACTAAAGTCTGAGGCAGGGTCTCCTGACTGCATGGTGCAACTGCATGGGTAACGTCTTCCTTGCACACAATTCAGAAGCACGCTTCCTTCACCAAGCAAGCACTGTCCATCCTGAGGGACAGAGATGACAGCAAAGACGATCATTAAGAATCCCCTCTTTTGAGAAGAGTGCACCAGACCCACAGGGCAGCAGCTGTTCCACCCCCTCCAAACCCCTCTCCCACCCAGATGCTGCAAATCTTGTCAACAGTTTCAAGCAAACACGGCAGTCTCCCCAGCCAGACTAACACATCCCAGCATATCTACAGTGTAAGAAGCTGAAATCACGTATCTAAATGATTCCTAAGCCGTGAATTTTCCTGAGGGAACTTCTCTTCAACAGGGAGGGGGGGGAAAAAAAAAATCACAATACAAAATATAATTAGATCAAGCGAAGGAGCAGGTAGGTCATTTTTTTCTCCTGTCTTCACCATTCCTGTGTTGTGATTGTGGATAGGGAACGATCAATGAAAGGTAAGAACAAGTCAAAAAAGCTAAAGAAGAAACTCAACACCTACGAATGCACAAGAAAGAAAAAATACACATACTAAGAAGTTATGTTAATATAAGGGAGGAAATGTGACAAAAACTGCAGAAAAAGGAGAATTAAAAAAAAAAACCCTCAAAACCAACACTTTAAAAAGGCTGAGAAGCAAGAAAGAGCTGATTTCTTAGTACTGAGAAAGAGAAGAGCAATTATAGCTACAATATATTCATCATTACAATTATATTCATTATAGTGCTTTGACTGGAAGCTCTTTAAAGATTAACTGTATTTTTTCACCTAACTTAAAGGGGCCCTATAATCCATAACTGGAATCCCTAGGCACTACCACAGAACAAATAAATTGGGAGACATTAGGAGGAATGTCTATGGGGTGTGACCACCAGGCATAGAAACCTAAGCAGTCTTGTAACTGCAGGCTCAAATTCCATTGGAGCAGACTCAGCTCTTCCTCTGTCTGAGCCTGATCCATTCTGTTCCATGGGATCCAATGCAATGGAGTCCTTAGGAGAACTGAAAAATGCAAGTCCATTTAGACATGCAAGAAACTAGTTGGCAGTTTTCAAAAGAGTAGCCCAGAGTCTGGGATAAAAGTTCCCCATTGCCTTTGTCATCACTCAGGGTGCTGCATCACAGTTGCCAGACCCCTTGCTCCTGTCAGGGGCGGTTCATGCACAAAGGGCCCAGATACTGCCATCTGACTGGCATGAGTCAATCTCTGAACCCATACAGAATCTGACTGATTTCAATGAAACTATATGAGCATTACTGTGAGATCCCTAGATCCTTACTATTAAAGAGTTTGGAACCCTTCGGGCAAACTATGTGCATTCCTGTAAACTGATGTTCTCTTTTGTACTGTAGTAAGAACAATGCTTTGTACAGAGGTACTGTCAGCTTCAGAATCATGGCTGAGATTTTCCGAGCTGCCTATGGAATCAGGATGCCCTTAGGCAGCTTTGAACATTTGAAAAACTCAGCCTATATAACAGTGAAATTCCTAAAACATGTCATTGACACATGAGATTGTTGCAAACCTAAATTTCCCCTTCTTTTTATACATTGTTTACTCTGCTCTCTAATCAGTTTGGGCAGCAAAACACAAATTGACCTATTTAATGTTCTGGCTGTCACACAAAAGCCCAAGGCTCTTGGGTTTAGATCCGAAATATTGCAGGGAGATGCTGAAAGACAAACAAAAAACTATCCCCAAACTGCTCCTCAAACTTTACCTGCTGAAAATATTTATACTTGATATCATGGAGAGTTAAGGGGAAAAAAAAGAAAATAAATAAAGATGGTTTTAGGTGTCTATGTGGGAACTGAACTCTTTAGGAAGCATGGCCCTAATGTGCATTTGGGAAGGGTTTATTTGAGAGAGACACAAGCATGTTGAAACAGTCATTTGCAGGACAAGTTGAAAGAGGTTTCAGGGAAAAATCTGCTTACACTTCTCCCTGCTGATCTGTGTGATTTTTCCTGTTTCTTAAATAAATATTTCCTTGTCACCAAAGTGAAAAATCCAGGCAAATGAAGAAAAGTGAGTCCCCTGGAGAAATAAATGAAACTGATATACAAAATACATATGTTGAGCAAGGGGGGGGAACCCTCTCGTCTTTCAGCTCCATTGACATTAGGTGCTACTAGCAACAAGAGTAAATCAGAAATTTTCAGAGAGAAGTGTTGTTTTTTGGGGGTTTTTTTACCACATCCCTTTAATGTGAAGAAGCACGAAACAGAGAAGCTGAGATCAAACAACAAACCACCTCCTTAGAAGAAAAAGAAAAGGAGCAGAGCATCAGCAGAAGGGCATAATCAGCAAGAATGCCCTGGAATGCACTGCACACCGCAATACTTCATTAGAGACAGAATACTGTAAAAGCGGGATATGAAACACTTCTCTTTGGCACTGACTGATGAGAGAAGGTGCCACATTTGGACTTAATGAACTGGCAATCCTATTCATTTATTGAAGTGTGCACGCCTGAATTCAGTATATACAAAGAACGATGAAGATTGGGTAATGCACTCTGTTTCTATTCATTAGGAATAAATAAGCTCTTGTTCAAGAAAAGAAAGACTACTGCATTGCCCTGGATTAGATATTTATGTCATAGTGCTGAGCTCCAGCACTGCAATTATAGGTCTCAAGTTGGGACCTCAAGGAGGCGGGGGGGATAAGACTGACACGTTTTGCATTCAGATACAAAGGGCAGCAAAGTTAAGGGGCGTTTTGACTGGGAGCCCTGGTCCATCCCTGCTAGCAGATGGCATTTCCACCATGCAGTGGAGTGCCTGAACACTGGATGCAGTCAACTCACCTTTATTTTGAACAAATGCCCCACAATAAAGCCTGAACCTCAGCCAAGGCTTGCTCCTGAGTTTGGCTGCTCCTAAATTTTCCCTGCAGGCTCCCTCTGTCCTTGCTCATTGTTCCCTTTCCTTCAGAGAAAAGCTTTAACCCTTTGTATTCCTCAACTGGAGCTAATTGGATGCACTGAGTCTGAGAACAGGGCCAAGCAGACGAAGGGAGGGAGAAACAATAGAAAAGAGCCAAAAGCTCTCTGCTTCCCTATACCAGAACAGACATAGCCAGCCCGTATCAAGGCTGCTCTAATCACAACCAGCCAGCCCGTATCAAGGCTGCTCTAATCACACAGAAAACAAGGTGCCCATCTGTGAGATGTTACTTCCCCCCATAGGCTATTAGGGTACAGTACATACAGGGATGTAGGTTGTAGCCATGTTGGTCTAAAGACATAGGCAGACAAGGTTCCTTGGGTGAATCTGATATCGTTTATTAGACCAACCCAAATAGTTGGAAAATAATTATTAAGCAAGCTTTCGGGTAAGAGCACACACCAACTGCACCAGGAAGAGCACACACCAACTGCTGAAACTTCCTTAGCCTGATGAAGGGTTTCTGAACCTGAAAGCTTGCTTAATAATTATTTTCCAACTATTTGGGTTGGTCTAATAAAAGATATCAGATTCACCCAAGGAACCTTGTTTGTACATACAGGGAGATACTTATCCTCAGGTTTCATCCTGCCAGCCCCTGTCGTACTATACAGGTGCCTCCCACATCTAGAAGAGCAAAGCCTTTTAGCAGTTTGTAGCACTTTCCTCCTTTCTGGAGCTTTCATCATCAGGTTTCTGCCTTTATAGGAATGACCTGTTTCAAGCACAATTCAGGATATGGCTGCCCAAACATTGTACAGGCCTGCCCCACAACACCAGGGCAGAGCTCAGCTAGGCTGATAAGCCTGCAAAACTCCCCATTTATAAGCAGGGTATCTTTATTCAGCGGTTCCGTATCAGGCCCTTATGCATTAATACCGGGCTGTCCAGTTTCTAAGTGGCCAGGGGCTCCAAGTCACACAAACCACAGTAGTGGAAGCCATGGGCCACGCCAGCCACATGCCACACAGTCTTCCCCCACTGCACTGCATTGTGCAGACAACTGGCCCCACCTGCAGTTCCCCAGAGTGGGTGCCCCAATACCATACCACGGAGGCATTCTGGACCATGGTCCCCCAGGTACAGCAGGTTGTGACATGTAGCCTGGAGCAGGGGCAGGAAGCAGAAGCCAGAGAATGGAGGGAAAGCCTAAAGAGCAATGGAAGAAGCAATGAGGGGAGCAGTGGCCACGTAGGAGCCTGGGGATCACAAATCTACCCCTTGAATGAGGCAAATAGGCTGCCATTTGGACAGCCCTGCCTTAATACACGAGCAGTCAGGTTCACAGCTGCTAATATAGTAGGACCCCAGACCAGCCCAGGAGCCTGGCCAAGATACAGATTGCATTCCCCTTAAAGCCACTCTGTTTATAAACAGACTTTATCCAGTTGCAGAAGCTGGAGCTGAGGAATTGATCGTCACAAGGATAAAACAATGGCATTTTCCAGCATGACAGCACCCCCTGCTGGCTGAGGATCCACAGGATGAAGGAGGCCAAAAAAATTAGGTGAACCCAAAAGTTAAAAAAGGGAGTGGGGGAAAGGATATAATTCCCCTAGCTTAGATGCACAAATAATTGGAGGGCTATGATGGGGAACCACGGTGTTATATCTGAAAGTCAACAGTGACTTTCTTAGCAAAAGGCCAGCATCAGTCTCGCCAGGGAAGAGAGAAGGACATAAGGAGAGCTGGCTGCCTGTTCCAAAAGAGCCAGGAGATGCCACTGGCAAAGGATTGAGAGTGCCAGGTTACTCTGGGTGCAAACTCTACTGCTAGTTGTAAAATAATGAGCTAAAAATGGACCTCATTTCCACACCACAGCCTACATCTTTCCACACTCTTGCCATGGCTTCACCTTTGAAACTCATAGCATACACCTTTCAGAATGCCTTGACAGCTAAGAGAAGCCAGGATCCTTTGAACTCCTGGGATCCTCTCAGTAAGAAAAACACCATGGATAATCACTAGCTAAGCACATAGAGCAGACAGCGAAAGCTGCTGTCGCCAGCCCCAGGGAATAGGCCACAGCAATGTTGTTCTAACACTGCTTATAATTATTGGGATGGTGAGAAACCAAAAAATTGCATAGTTCTGCAGTACTAAGAGGCTACTTTTCAGTTTCTCTGCCCTATTGTCATTTTGACTTAATTTTTTTCTGATTCTGAAGTTCTTCCAAGCATCAGAAATGATCAGGGCATGGGGCGAAAAGAGGTGACCTACAGGTCATATGATCAACGGAAGATAAAATGGGAATAGTTTAAAAAACAAAACAAAAAAAAACTTTATCCAAATTTTGATCTCGTATAAAATGTTTTCCCTCTCTCAGGCAGGAGTTCTCAACATTTTTAGACTTAAGGCACCCTTTGTTAGACTCAAGGTATGCCCTGTTAGACTCAGAGCATCTCTTCAGAAAATGCCAGCTCTTAGTTGTTGCTCACTTTTTGACTACAGAAAAATGATAGAACAATTCTTCTGTTGCACAGAACTCAGAAAGACACAGCGGGTCAGAGTGTTTTCCCACTTGAACAAATTCCTATTTGAAATCTCTGGGTTCATCTTATGAATAGGGACCTGCTTAATTAGTGGTTTCATGGAAACCATGAAATCTGAGATTGTCCACAAAATCTGCAAAAAATCAATAAAAAAAATTATAAAAATAAAATGCTTGCTCCCCAGTAGGAGCCAGTGGTCCTCACTGGTGAAAGGGGAAGGCACCTGCTGGTGGAGTGGCACAAAGGGCAGCAGCTAAGATGGTGGCTGCCCCATGGTCTTTCCTCCCCCCATCCCCCAGGCCTCTCTGCCAATCAGCGTCAAAGGGCAGCCAGCAATCAATATGGCAGCTGCCCCCTCATGTCACCTCCCTCTGCTAGGGCCTCTCTGCCAATCAGCACCAAGGGGTGGGGCCTTTCCACCAATCACCACCAAGGGGTGGGGCCACCATGAAACGCCCATAAAATCAGCTCTGGGCACAAGAGCAGGCTGCAAAAAACCCTTTGTCTCATTGATTTACGTAGGTCTCTATTTATGAATCATGAGTAAGTGTTGGCACACCTAACACTACTAATAATAAGTGGCACCCTTAAGATCTAAGATCTAGCAGGAGAAACAGGACACGTATCCTAAGTTCCATTTCACAGGTAGGAAAATAGAGTTGAGGGCCTCCTGGGTAACTAGCTCTGAGAGGCAGAGGTGCATCCCACAGGGGTCCACAGAGCTTTACAACAAATTGACACCAAGCCCTGGTCTGGGTTAAGGGGCAGAGCCAAAGTGATTTGTTGACAACTTTGCAATCCCGAGATCCTGGAGTTGACTGGGAAACTAAGTCAGCACCCAGAACAGCAACTCTTCTAACCAATATACTCAGCTCTCCCTGCCCCCAAAAGGGTGGCCAAATATCACCAAGGGAGAAAGCTTAAATGAAGCTCTCTACAGAGCCCATAAATTATTTCTTACTGATGTGAGGACAAGTCACCTGTAGTAATGCCTCATGCCTCCTGTACCATCCCCAAGGTACTAGGCATACGGGCTGTACAGCAGACCTTTCTGGCTTGAAACCCAAACCAGGCTCTCTAGCAGCATTTCAACCAGAGCCTCCATATTAACACATCACCCCCACATCCGCAGTAGCCAACACAGCACAGGGCTTTAATCTCGGAGGCTAAGCACCAGGTTAGGTTTAACAGACTGGAGCATGTAGCATTTAACAAATGATATCTGGCACATGGCGTCAGGCTTTTAGCAATACTCAGCGTTTCTCTAACACCCCCCAGCCAAGGATTTCACAGAGCTCCACAAGTGGTCATTCACTCAAGAACACTGTGGGGCTGGCATGGTCCCCTTAGGAAAATGGGATCAGCCAGAGCCAGACCAGGATTAGAAACCAGAACTTCAGGACAGTGGTATTCTAGCCACTAGACAGGCAGCACTGATTGGAGATGTACATTACCAGCATGTTTTCTTACCTAACTACCTGATCACAGCCCATCACTCCATCCTGCATTGCTTGCCTGGCATCCCCCCCTTCCCCCATCCTGAGCTCACTTACTTGGGGGTGTGTGCCTCATCCACTCGGTGACCCAGCTGGAACTCATGAGATTTGCTCCGGTGCAGGGCAGTGAATCCGGGGATGAGATGAATCAGTTTCCGGGATGATGGGGGAGGAGTCCCTGGCGGTTTCAGCTTGTTTCTTCGCCTCACTGGCGGCGTGCCTGGAGGAGTCATCATGGTGACTATGTTAGGGGTCCGCGGAGGTGTGTGAACAGCATGCCGCTGCCGGGGGGATGGCGGCAAAGAGCGATGTCCAGATTCTACCGGGGGGCAAAGCCCTGGGTGGCCCTCCACAGTCAGCCTGTCCACGTGGGTGTACATCGGTCCATGGGCTGAACCCGGGTGACAGTAGTGTTGGATGCATTTGGACTGCACTTTGGGGCTCTGGGAAAGGTGCGTTCTAATCCACTGCATGGATTCTGGTTGGCACACAGGGTTGTTTTCCTTCCCTGTTTCTGTCGTTGGCCACTGGATGGTCCAGTCTTGCTTGGAAAGGCTGCCTCCTGTGATAACAAGCAAACATGTCATAATTAAGTGAAATGTAGCTGATACAAAACCCCCTTTCTAATTATAGGCCAGGTTTTTAGGATGTCCCACGTAGGAGTTAGTCACTGTTTCCAACAGCCTAACAGGGCCATGTCCCAACTGACTCACCAGCCTGCCACTTGCCTTACTCCCAGCTGCTTCCTACCAAAGCATTTTGATTGGCCAATCCCCAGTGGCCAATGACAGAGCCAGGAAACAAGCTCCTTTTTGGGAACTAGTTGAGCCTGAGTCTTGGCACTTCCAGGGCTTGGTGCAAGGGCTTCGTGCAAGTATGTACCAGAGGGATAATCTTCCTTGTATCCCTTCAGAGTCAAGGTGAGAACCTATGAATGGTGAAAATGTAGAGGCAGGTTCCAAGTAGGAAGCATCCAATATCCAGACTGCTACGTGAATGAATTACTGCTACTCTAATTTCAGAAAACACATTTCTTTTCAGGGAGAACATTTCTTCTCAACAGACCTTAGACTATCTCACCATACACACGGGAAACACTCTGACACTGAAATACAGCCAACTCAAGGCTGGGAAGCCTAGAACAACTAAAACAGCACAACAGAGGACCCAACTTTATCCAGAAGCCTAAGACTAAATGTCCCTAAAGAATGAACTCCTCTCCCCATTGCTTCTGTCCCAAATTCAGGTGCTTTGATGGAGACTGTGGACTGACACTCTAGTCTAGGGGAAAACAAAGGCCCTACATCCCAACAAAATACAGTTTGTGGAATAGTATATGACAAATTTAGCACTGAAATTGAAAAAGAAAATGTTCGATTACCCCAATGCAAAATAGAAAGGTTTTTCCACTTTAAAACCTGTAAAGCTGTGAGGCCATGCGCACTTGATGAGTGACTGAGAGCCCATAACAGCAGTGATGTCATTTAACCCCCTTTTAAAGAACATGAATCTCTCTTAACAGGAATTGCACTTCCACAGATACAGCTCAGGATGCCGAGGTGACAAATATCTGTCGACACTCCATCTTCCACAAACAGATACCCTGTGCGAGCAAGCCTCGCACCAGAAGAAGATGACTTGGTGTTCCAGGCAGGAAAAGGGACAAATAAAATCTCCTTACACTTTATGTGCATTTTGGAAATGCTTATACCGATGGTTCTCAACATTTCTAGACTCTATAAACCCCATGGAAAATGCAAGCTCTTCGTTTTCACTTGTTTTTTGACTATGGAAAAACAACAGATCCATTTTTCTGTTGCAAAGAACTCAGAAAGACCACAACAGGTCAAAATGTTTTTAACACTATGGATTCCTATTGGAAATTTCTGGGTTTATCTTGTGAATCATGTCTGTACATGTAACAGTGCTAACACTGCATGGCATCCCACTGCACCCTTGAAAGGATCTCAAGGCAGCCCAGGGTGCCAGAGCACACTGGTTGAGAATCATTGACTTAGAGGCCTCAACCAGGATGTAGTCTTCATTCAGCTGTGTGCCATACAACTACCGAGTGCCCTGCCTCAGAGAGTTTACAATCCAAACAAAGAGCGTATTTTCCCCATCTGTCAAAGGGGATCAGATGCAGAGAGAGATTAAATAACTCACCAAAGGTCAAATACTGAGCCTGTAGCAGAACTAGAAACCAAGCCCCAAGCTCCTAGGTCCAAACTTAATGCCTTCAAGGTATAAATCATTTTTTAGAAAGCAAAAAACTCAGCAGAACAGCCGCAGAGATTTGCAGGGAGGACTGAAGGGATGGCTCCATTCAAAGGCACACAATAGCAGCACTTCTGCTTGCTCGCAAAGCGTTTGCTTTTTCTACGCCATACTTGGCAGATGAGATTTTTTTCTTCTGTCTTGCCTAGCACCTCCTCCATCTCTTCCTCCTCTGCTTCGTCCCACACCCAGCCCATCCTTCCTCCCCCTGCCACTTTGTTCGCTCCCAGCTCTGAACATGGCCAAATGAATTCCACCTTTCTGAAGAGTTACCTGGGCCCTGAGGAGATTATTACCTCCAATTGTCTGGCAGGAGCCAACACCACTCCCTCTTCCCACCTGCCCAATTCTCACCTTGATAAACCTTCCCTGCAATCTGATGAGGGAGCGGGGAAATAGCAAGCTGTACATAATTACTGAAACTGACAATTGGTATAGCTATGCATAAATGCCTGTCTGCCATGACTCTTCAAAAGTACTTAAATGATGGACTAGATTACAGTTCTCTTCACCCAACTCTTTTGATCCTTGCCTCTAATAAAACCTGAATAAAAATGTAATCTTTTACTTTAAGAAAAGGGAGACTTCCCCCACTCTTCCAGTTATTAATTGCCAGCCCTGTTATCTATTCATCCCTTTCATAGGAATCATTTTACTTCAAGCTCTTGAGAAGAAAAATAAAAGCAGCAGCAGGTTTTAGAAATGAAAGGTGTAGGATTTGATTAAAAAGAGGCTCAGGGAGAGAGGAGGGAGGTTCTTTTGAATTGTTCTACTGAGTTGGGGAAAAAAAGTTCTTATCAAAGGGAGAGATGGGGTTTCATAGTTTCATAGTTGGTAGGGTCGGAAGGGACCTGAGCAGATCATCAAGTCCGACCCCCTGCCATGGCAGGAAAGAGCACTGGGGTCAAACGACTCCAGCAAGGTGTTCATCTAACCTCCTCTTAAAGACCCCCAGGGTAGGAGCCAGCACCACTTCGCTTGGAAGTTGGTTCCAGGTCCTAGCCACCCTGACTGTGAAGTAGCGCCTCCTGACCATTATTTCTATTCATTCCTGGTAGTGCTCGGGGGAACAAGGACTCCCCAAATGCCTGCTGGTCCCCGCTGACTAGTTTGTAACAGGCCACTAGATCCCCCCTCAGCCTTCTCTTGTGGAGGCTGAACAGGTTCAGGTCCCAGAGCCTCCGCTCGTAGGACCTGCCCTGCTGTCCCGATCATGTGGGTGGCCTTCCTCTGAACCCTCTCAATGCTGTCCACATCCCTCCTGAAGTGCGGCGCCCAGACCTGGATGCAGTACTCCACCTGCGGCCTGACCAGTGCCGCATAGAGGGGGAGGATCAGCTCCTTGGACCTGCTTGAGATGCATCTGTGGATGCATGACAAGGTGTGGGTGGCCTTCCTGACCGGGGCCCCACACTGTCGGCCCATGTTCATTTTGGCATCAATAATGATTCCAAGATCCTTTTCTGCCTCTGCACTGACAAGAAGGGAGTTCCCCAGCCTGTAGGTATGCTGCTGGTTCTTCCTCCCCAGGTGAAGCCCCTTGCACTTGTCAGCGCTGAAACCCATCCTGTTCTCATCTGCCCACCCCTGTAACCTGTCTAGGTCCAATTGCAGGGTTAGGAAAGTCTGTCCTCAGATGAAAATATAGTGGGCCAGTGGAAAAGATGACTTTGAGGGCCTGATGTTAAGAGCAAAAACTGGTTAGTGCTGCTCTACAGTCCACTTCCTGTCTTTTATTAGTATTGGTGTGAGGAGCTTGCCAACAGTTTAGTGGTTTCATAAGAAGAAGCATGCCTATTAAAAAAAATAAAGAAAGAAAAGAAAATCACATTTTAATTAACCTACCCTATAATAGGGCTGTGCAAAATGGCACTGTTCCGTTCTGGCTTCAGTTTCGAGGTCTGAATGGAACAGTGTTTTATATCAAATTTAATTTTGAGTCGAAACAGTGGGGCTGTTTTGACACTGTTTCACCCAACCATCGGGCTGGGGAAAGGAACTCAGCCCAGCTGGGTTGACTTCCCATGCCCCGTACTAGATTGCTCCGGGGGCAGGAAGTCAGCCCAGGTGGGTTGACTTCCCGCACTCGGCACAATCTAGCGTGGGGAATGGGGAGTCAACCCAGCTCGGTTGACTCCCCGCCCCCGGCGCAATCTAGGCGGCTGGGCTGACTTCCCGCCCCGGTGCGATCTAGCTTGGGGGATGGGAAGTCAGCCCAGCTGGGCTAACTTCCTGCCCCTGGCATGATCTAGGCTGACTCCCTGCCCCCGGGCCCAATCTAGCACCAAGAATGGGAAGTCAGCCCAGCTGGACTGACTTCCCATCCCCAGTGCTATAGTTGAAACGTTTTGACTTACAAAACATTTTAACTAGCCTCGTTTTGTTTCAAAGTTGTTTTGACGCCCTTTGTTTCATTTCGATTTTGATGTTCTGACCTCCAAATGAGTCAAAACAGTGTCGAAACGGCCAGCAAAATTTCACACAGCCCTACCCTATAGTATCTGGTTTGGAACACGAGGCAATTCTTTTCCTGAAGCTGTTGGACATGAGCAGAACCTCCTCATACTCTCTGGCTCCCAGAATGACTAATGCTAAAAAATGACCAACCACCCCAAAATTTCTGGGACAATCCTGAATTTTGGGATACTCCAGTGCAGCTGAGGACTTACTAAATGAGACCTTCAGCTTGAATTTGGAAAAACAGGCCTCAGAGCAATACCAGGCAGTGTCCTACCGGATGTAATGAGGAAAAAAGGACAACATTGCCTGGTACTGCCCGAACAGCTTCTGGCTCAGGATACCTCAGGAGAGCTAATTTGCCTGGGCACAGCACTGCATGAACAGCCACACTAATTAGCTGTGCTGACAGCAGAGCAAGTTAGACCTCCCCACCACAGCACAGCATTGAGGTGGCTACATTAACCAGAACTGGAAGTAATGTGAACTGCTTATACTAGACAGTGTCAGGGGACTGTGGAGCATCTACGACTGTGTTCTGGATTTCACCCCCCAAAGATGTACTGTTTTAACTAACACAGCTCTTGCCGCCAGAGAGAATTTGTCCAAGTACCAGCCGAGCCCTGCAGGGATAGAAAGGACCGCTGATGCTCTCATATGAATGCCACAGATGCACAGGCAGACAAGGTTCCTTGGGTGAATTTGATATCTTTTATTAGACCAACCCAAATGATGCACAGGGCATGCCATGCCTCTACCCTTTATACGCTTTCCAGAACTGAATCCTTCCCATTGCTAAGCTGTGGGCCCCTCATTATCTAGGTGAAGCTGGATAGGTCCACTACTCGGACGCCAATTCCTCAGCACCTCGGGTTTCTCACTGTGGCTCTATTAGCAAGTCCAAAAATGCTTGACCCACCCTTCCGGGAGCTATAGAACCAGAAGAGGTCTGCAGTGACACAGGGCAGGATTTTAAAAAGCAGCATTTATTAGGTAACTGGAGCACAGCTTTTAGACTCGTGAGGTGAGAAAAAGACCCTATGCAGATGCACATGCTAGCAATATGGTCTGCTGGTCTTACCCAGACAGCAACATTAGGCAGCAGCATTCATTCAGCTCACATCCCAGGTTTTTGTCTCAAGCTCATCATACTGTTCTCACACGTTCTGTCCATCTTGGCCAACAGATTTTAGAAAGTAAAGGTCAAGTGGCTGGTCTTCTATTGTAGCCCCAAGATAACTCCAGTCATAACCTGGCAGCATTTACCCGCACTCTACAATGGCACCAAGGATGTGCCCAGTTACTTCATTGCTTTCTCTCAGACCCAGAAAAGAACTTAAACCTTTCAGCAGGTAACAATGCAAAAGTAAGTGGGGAAATGGAGCTGCACATATTTAATAAAAATACAGAAATCCCTCCCATTCCCCACAACTACTGATAAAACCAACAGGATTAATAATCTTAAAGCACTGCTATTGTCTAGTTTCTATTTCACTCTTGTAGCTGTTGGGGTCAATCTCTCAAACTAGTCTGCAGCTAAAGCAGTCTGTATGGACAACTGGCTCCTTCATGGCAGCTGGAGATGGATTCTTTAGGCAAACATCCCACCCCCACCTTCCCCAAATGTTCAAGGGCTACCACTGTACCATCATGGAAATGAGTCTATAGAAAGAAAATAGCTCCACCACATCACAACTTTGGATTGGGCTCAGATTCCCAGGGCTATTTCTGAAGCAGTAAAGAGGCATAAGGAAAAGAGCAGAAACCTAAACAAGAGCCAAACTATTCCTCAAATATTTTAGGTGACAAATTACTGGCTTAATACATACCAACATGATGGGAATGAACATGCTCAGGCTTACAAAACCATGCCTTGACAGGGAAATTCTCAACCCTCTGACCATCAGCCATGCAGATATGTCTGATACAACAGGGAAATGTCCAAATGAGAGAGAGACCAGATACACAGCACCAAGATTTCTGCACAGACCAGGGTGGGACTGCTTGCTGAGCAGTAACTGATGGCCAACACTGGAGAGGAATCAAAGGCAAAGAGGGAAAGGAAACAGCTTGGTTAAATGAAGGGAGAGAAAAAACAAATGGAGAAGAGAACATATGATAATAAAGAAACAAAGGTCAGGGCGCCGCAGAGGATGAAACTAGTACCCACACTGCAGTCTAGCTCAGCTGTACTTCACAGATATTGCTCACCAGCTGAGTTAAAGGGACCAGACTGTCAGCTGCTAAAAGTGGACATTTCTTTATTGACTTCATAAAAGTCAGTTGAGGACCTGGTCCTCAGATTCTGGTTGTAAGTAAGAGACTCCAAGACGATATAAAGTACAGGAGAATTTGAAATCCAGCCCAGCCGTCTCAGACAGGGTTTTTACTGCCAACTCTTCTCAAGAGCTTTGTCTAGCCTAATTTTACATGTCTGGAGCACTGGGCTTCCACCACTTCCCTTGGGAAACTATTACTAACTTAATGCAGCAGATTAGCTGCTCGGATTCTCCAGTGATGACCTTGGCATTAGATTAGATTCAGTTCTTGAATGTGTTTTCTCCTGGAGCAGCAAATCTCCAAGGAACAAATCTAAGGTGTCAAAGTGTGGGCTGCACTGCAGCTCTCAGTGAGGACAGTAGGGGAAGACCCCAGCTCCATCTCTCCAGGCTGTATAGGAGAGGTAGAACCAACACTACTGACATTTCAGAGCAGCAACAGCCCACGCCAGCCATTACATTTCCATTATGTAGCAATTCCATTACAATTCACTGGCCCCTTCTTCCCACGACCCAGCACTCTTCCTCCAGCAGAATTCCCTCATATATTCAGGGGGAGAAAAAAAACCTGGCAAAATTCACAGTACATTGTAGACAGAGACACAGTGGTGGGCTCCCAGAATGCCCCTTTGCCACAGTGGAACCACATGCAGTGCACATTCAAGTGCCCTGGACACCATAGGACTGGCACAAGGATCTAGTTGTAAGGAACACCCGATCTTGAAGAAGAATGGATATGGAGAATGGGGGCCTTAGTTACTTAAAAATCAGCTTCTCCTTGCTGAACACTTCTGTAGCCCAGCTGAGGCAGGGGAAAGGGCCAACAGTCAGCAGCAGCACATTTTCCATTTTCAGCCAACTATTTTAAGCCTCAGCTGCAAACAAAAGCAGTAGTGAGATTTAGCCAGGCTGGTATAGTGAAAACAAAACAACCCATCCCTGACATGGCGTCATTTACACCAGAACAATGGCACTGGCATAACTTGTTTCTCTGTGAGCAGGACAGCAAGCTAAATCAGTCATTTTTTTTTTACTGGTGGCACTGTGTGCATAGCATGGGGAAGAATTACACCCATATAATCATGTTAACCAAGAACATTAATTCACTCTGTCAGATTAACTACATCTGATAAAGTAGGCCATCATCTACAAAAGCTTATGGCTCTGAGTTAGTCTTTAAGGTGCCACCCTGCCCTGCCTTATATTAGCTAAAACATATATCCACACCTGGACAGTTATACTGGTAAAAATCTAGGCACTGACCAGGCCAGAAGGATTTAAACATGAATTACTGAAGCCTCAAAATACTTTTGTGGGGGGGCCAAGTAGTATCATCAAGCCCATTAGAGATGGGAACATTAATTGTAGCCTGCAGCCCTTATACCCTCCTCTCCTCCCCTTTGGAGGAACCACAAAGATCTGGAAGAAAGTTCACAGAGAACTTGGGAGTTGTGGCTGTCAAGTCTCTGATCAAAGCACTCCAGAGGCCACATTCTCGTTTGCGAGGTGCTGGCCCACTGAACACCAATGAACAGTGGTTGAGGGGCAATTGGGGGAGAGGTGCAGGAAGCAATTGTGGGGGAGGTGCAGGGAGCTGTTTTCACAACTAACTCCAGTCACCTCCACATTACTAAAACTTCATGTTGTTTTCTTCTATTTAGAGCAATCATGCTTAACTTTTTCCTTGCAAGGGCCAACTGAATGGCTTGGGCCCAGTCTGAGGGCTGGATCGAATCCCACGAGCCAGGATTGGGCTCTGTACTACCTCCCTCAGCCCTGCATTGTGCCCAGGACTGGACTTGTGTCCCCAGATGGGACCTCAGGCCACCTCCGCACGTGGATCCAGTATGCTATCTGTCTCCCAGGGCTCCCCACAAGTCAAACATTTTGGCAGCAAGGGAGTGACTCCCTGACTGCCAAATTTTCAGGCCCCTGGGAGCCCCTACGGGCCAGACAACATGACTCCAGGGCCTAGATCTGGCCCACAGGCTGGGGGTTTAGCACCCCGTCTTTAAAGCATTATGTTAAAAGAAATTTAAGTTTTCAGGTCTCAGAAGTTTACAAATTTCCAGCATTAGAGTTGTACACGCATACTTCATTTTGGCCCTTGGGTGAAATACACCTTTGTAAAAAGGAGCACCAAGGAACCAAGCCAGTCTCCTCCACATCCTACTGTGAGGACATCAGCCATAACAAGTGGCATACTGGCCTTTAACTGGCAAAGAAGGCCCCGCCGGTCCAGCCCAAAGGCTCTTTGCAGTTATAGCAGGGGCGGGCAATTATTTTGGGTGGAGGGCTGCTTGCTGAGTTTTGGCAAGCCATCAAGGGCCACATGACAGGCAGCCAGGGGCAGATGTATATTAATTTTCTAAATTTTTTAGGAGCCCCATGGGCCGCACAGAATGGCCTGGTGGGCCGCATCCCACCTGCAGGCCACATTTTGCCCACCCCTGAGTTATAATGTAAAACTGGAGTGCACTGACATGAACACATGCTTTCCGCGCATGCCCACCACTTTAACAAATCAAAATCTGGCCTTCACTATAGAGAACAGATGGTGTGATGTGAAACAGGCACTCAATTAACAGCCAGGATAAAAAAATGTATCAGAGAGATACATATTTTAAGAATAAGTGGATTTTAAATAATTAATTAAGTAATTAATTTTCAATGAGAAGATTAATCATTATTAATCACAATTAATCATTCTGTTCACAGCTGGTAAGTCACAGCTGTACTGTGTGCACCCTGCCTCTTTTCTCAGTTCTAGCAAGTTTTCTAACCCTTGAGTATCAGACCCCTGGATTGAGCTCCTCTCTTCCGTGCTACATGCTCCCAGACTGAAACAGCTATCACCAAGTAGAGCATGTTGCATTACAGCCACGTTCAATGCACAGGTTAGCTGAAAAGGAAGCAAGACAGGGCAGGAACTCAGGAGTGGGAAGCAAAAGGAAGTTGCACAGAGAAGTTGCTTATTGATTGGCCTTTCTGCAGACATAAATGTGAAGCTTAACAGCAGCAGTCTTTTAGAGGCACAGGGATTTGAATGGCAGAAGACTGCAGCCAGTATATGTAAATCCCTGTGTTACTGCTGGCCATTAACATCCCTTAGCTGATCATCAGATCCCAGGGATTTACATGTTGTAAGATGACTAAGAAAAGCATACCTGTACTATACAAATTGGAACACCCTCTATATTAGTCATTAAGAGTACAGGTATTTGTATAACTGTAAAAGTATTATACAGGTGACATACTACTACAGGTCAGTAGTAGTGTGTCACACCTCACAGCTCCCCCTCCCAACTGCAATTCCTTTCTTGTATTATTATAATAATAATAATAATAATAATAATAATAAACTCAGAATGATGAATACTAGTTACTAGACATTGCAATAACAGGGAAGTTACTCAGTGAGACCCCAGTGAGTGGGTAAGTACAAGACACCACCAAGCCAAAACTCCAATCTTTCATTGCCCAAAACAACACAAAGGTTTTGCACTACTCCAGCTCCTCCAGAGCATCTCAGCTCACTTGCTCTGATGTCCCAGCTGCTATGTTCTCTTCTCTCATTTTCTATATACATTTAGCTGCTATTTATTTTGTTAGTTGACGATGTCATAATGTGACTGATATACTCCCTAGCAAAAATAACTGGTTGTTGCAGTGGTGGGTGCGTCATACCTAAAAATAACATGGTGAAACTTGAGGAATGTATTTTAAACACACAGTTGATTATACCAAACATACACATGGGTTCTTATTTTCATCAGTTAATAGGGAATGCATTTTAGAGCAGAAAAAAAACAACTTGTTTTCCCAAATTGCATTAAGTTGAAGACAATTTGTTCTGTTAGTGCGCTCTCTTAGTACTTCTGCTCCAAGGAAGGGGCACTTGCTGAAGAAAAGTGAAAAGAGGGAAATATGGATGGTTAAGCACTGGAACAGGCTACCTAGAAAAGTTATGGAATCTCCAGCCCTGGGAATTTTCAAGAGCAGGTTAGACAGACACTTGACTAGGCTAGTCAGGGATGCCTTGAGCAGGGGGCTGTACTAGGGACCTCATGAGGTCCCTTCCAGTCCTACTTTCCTATAATCCTATGAAATATATGAAGAATATTAGTATAACATGAGCTCCAGAGTCTGCAATCAGTTCTTTGTGAACAGCCCAGCCTGCACAGTGACACACTGAATGTAGTGATGGTACCCATTCAATAAACTCCACTTTTCATTTCTTTATCCACTCCCTGCCTGCAAAGCCAGCTGTGCAGGGATTCTGACACTCCCAAATGTCTGAGCAGCTCCAAGGCACTTTATCTTTAAAAAAAAGACAAATATTTTCTCCCCACATCTCAAGTAACACCAGCAGAAAGTCCGGGACTAAGTACTATCCAGGACCACCCAGTCCTACATCAGTGACAGGTTAATGCTCTGAAATTTGAGGACCCTTCAAATCTAAAGCAAGATCTTTGGAGGAGACCTTAACTTTCCAAAGGAAGAAATGTTTGCTTCTGGTCCTGGAAGATCCTAAAAGAGATTGGAAGAGTCATTCTGAATTATTTTAAGATGTTTCATTTTCTTCTCTTTCAACATCCTTTAAAGCTGGACTCACGGTAACTAAGGCAACTTGGCTTTTCAGTCACAGAGAGATGAAAACACCAGCAATTGTTTTTAGATGTATAAAACATTCCATTTTTCTTTTTTTGTGTTACATGGAAAATACAATATTAAGAGCCAGCATGGTGTGTATAGTATTCCAGACATGTCATAGGTTTCGTTGTAGGAATGCACCCACCTCAAGCTCAGGCTAATACACTTTTAGACCTTGCCCTCGCCTGTTCATTCATCCTCCATCAATCCATCCACCCATCCCACCATCATTACATTCAGTCAAACACTTCATAGTTCCATAAACCCCACCTAGAATGGAACAAAACACTTGAATGTGTTTGCAAGAGGACAAATTACAGAAAGCAGTAATGCTATTATTAAATAAGGTAACAGGATAGACCTCAACTATATTCTGCACTGCCTTTCACTGCATGTTATCATTTTGCACTGGCAAGTATAAAATACAACAAAATCAAAAAAGATTGCTGGCTTTGTTGGGTTTTTTTTCTTTTAACACATTCATTGTCCAGTTAAAAACAACAAGACCAAGGTACGAAGCAGGAGAGAAGCAAACTTGTGAGTAGTGTTGGTTACCAGACCAAAGGAAAAATATCCATCACTACCTGTCTTGGAAAAGGGGCACTGTAAACTCCTCCAAGCTGCCATGTGATCTGAAGAGTCTGAAGAATATCAGAAAAGGGAAAAGGTCATCAGATTAATTCTTTTCAGAAAATGGGAGGCTTCAATGCAATCCAGTGGAAGTTCACAATGTCATGAAGAAGGTTCACGAAGTCAACAGAAGCACTTTGTAGATAAGAGAGTTAAAGAGCTAGTGGATGCACTCATTGAATAAGGCAACTCAGAATGAATGAGGAACTCCAGCAGACTTATTTCATGCAAATAAGAAAGGCAAGACTTAAGTTGCCAGGTAAGTCACATCTCTAAAATAGCTTGAGTTCTCAACAGAGAGGGACAGATTTGGGAGTCATAATGAAAAAAAAAATCAGGAAGAGGGGAATATAATGACCTCCCTCTTGAACAACTTACATATTTCAAAGACTGAACATGTCAACGTAAGGTTATCAAAACTCACATATAATCCTACATCTTCAAAGTGAAAAACCAGGCACAATTCTGGGTTGCCCATAACTTTAAGATATCAGATGCAAAGAGAAAAAGATGCAGGTCACTATAAAAGATAATTTAAATTATGTCACTTGATTTTAGATCATTGGAGACCAAACTGTAACTGGTAACAGACAAAAGCCATGAGACTTAACATGAAAGTGGTATGTTGAAATTGTCACGGAAATTCCCCTTCTGTCTACAAAAATCAAAATTCAGAAATTTTCAAACCACCTGTAGTCAAGAATGACCTGACCTCTTCCTAGATTTGCATATTATCCAGCAATGGTAACAATAACATCCAACTGTCAGAAAGGTATTACACTCTGCTCATGTGAGATAAAAATCCCCACATACACAGAGCGATGTGAGGGTCTAGGCAGCATTTAATTCCAATTTAAGTCATATTTCAAGGACTAAAACCAATACTGTGAACACACATTCTTAATCTTACACACAAATATTATCCTGTTGAACCACTGAAGCTATTTAGGTGCAGAAGTTTGTAGGGCTGATGTCTTAAAAGCAAGCAAAACTTTACCTTGTTCCTCTGCAGGCAAGTGAATTTTAACTGATTAACATGACACACATGATTAAAAAAAAAATCAAGTCCAATTCCCCTAATTCTGTGTGCGCCAAAGCTACAGCCCCAGAAACTGTCACAAGCAGCAGGGGGGAGTTCCCAATTTTATACAGAGAATCATAGGGGTTAGAGTCACAAGCCAATGGGCCAAAAGGAGGGAACAGGTAAATGGTAACGAAACATCAAAACTGCAGTAACATATACTCAGCACCTTAATTTCCCTTCCAACCTTTGGAGTTGTCCCCAAACAAGCCTTTAGTCCCTAAAGCACTGAAACAGCAGTCGGCAGCTGCCCCCAAGTCTGAGTCCAGCTCTTTCAGGCCACAGTCCTAGCTAACTGAGACAGTGAGATCAGCTCCATTGTCCACTCCATTGCATAGAGCTGACCAGGTTTCAGGGGCATGCTTTCTTCCCTTCCCCTTACTCCAGCCTCAAACTTGGGGGTTTCTGGGAGTTGTAGTCCAAATTAATAGTCAACACAACTCTGCAGACTGCCCTCCTGGTTCCTCCTGCTATTACATAGGTTACATTCACATTACATATGGAATCAGTTGAGCTTATTCCCAATTTACCCTTGGATAAAATAAGAAGATAAGGCTCTATGTTACATGATTTTGGGTCCCTCTACACATGCAGGTAAAGGCACAAAAGGATCTAATTTAGGGGTGGGCAATTATTTGGGTCTGGGGACCACATAGAGAGTTTTGGTAAGTTGTAGCGCGCCGGGTCAACACCCCACCTGCCTCCCACAGCAACTCGGCTTTCCCTATGTGGGATGGGACTGTGGTGCTCGGGAGCAGGACAAGTGAGGAACAATGGTCAGGAGCGGGACAAGTGGGCGAGGCCAGGATCACAGGGAAGGGTCATAGGGTGGTGACAGCACAGGGGCAGGGCCCAAGGCAGAGCATACCCCTATCCTGTGGGGGGTCTGTGGGATATGTGGGGAGGGGCATGGGAGGAGGGGCACATGCATGCCCAAGGTGTGTGGGTGGGTTACCTGGGTGCTAGATCCCGGGAACTGGCCAAGGGTGAGGGGAGGGAGGGGACAAGGGGTGCATACAGCAGAGCTCACCTGGGCAGTGCGGTCCACAGCTGTCCCCTCAGCGCTCCTCGTGGTGCTGAACCCCACCCAAAACAGCACAGCACAGCACACGCTGCACCTCAGCCCACACCTGCCAGCGTAGCCCTGGCCAGCGCGCACAGCTTACTGCTGGGGCTGCTCTCAATGCAGCAGCAGCCGCCTGGGTGCTGCTCAGCTGCCCTCACCTTCAGCTGTGGCTCCTCCTCCCACTACTGCTGCAGGGCTCCAGGCAGAGAGGAAGCTTCCGCCTGGTGGATCCTGCCCCAGCCCACCGGGCTCTGGCTCCAGCCCCAGCTCCTGGCTGGGTCCTGGCTGCCTTCCACCCACTTGGCTGCCTGCACTGCAGAAAAGGGGAGCTAAGCAGCACCCAGGCAGCTGCAGCTGCACCAGCAACCCCACCAGTAAGCTGTTTGCACTGGCTCTGGCTGGGGCTGGTGGGCGC
>NW_005842238.1:465998-474273 GCF_000455745.1 Alligator sinensis
CCCCATGCAGAGTGCTGCGGGGCAGCCGCAGGCCAGATCCAGTCAGTTGGTGGGCTCCCCCACAGGCCGGATCCAATCAGTTGGCAGGCCAGATCTTGTCTATGGCCCGCATTTTGCCCACCCCTGATCTAACACATGATCCACACAGTCCAAGGCTCCCCTTACACTGGCAAGAACCAAGCTCCTGAAGCTTGGAGCTCTGTCCATTGAAGGGCTCCAAGCCACATGGGCAGCACTCCATGCACTCTGAGAGATACAGCAGCCATGATCTCCCAACCTTGAGGAGGTGCGAAACCCCTGGGGCTGGAAGATCAGAGCTGCTGCAATCTTGCAGCCCTGGGGGTGTGAAAAACCCCCAAGGCTGGAAGACTGCAGCAGCTGTGATCTCCCAGCCCTGGGGTCTCACCCCGGGGGCTGAGAGAGCACCAACATACCCTATGGCTGGCAAGACCTGGAGTTGCAGGACCCAGAGTTGGCAGCTGCTGGGACTGAGAGTCACCTTAGTTGCAGGACTCCCAGACCCAGCTGATTGGGCTTCTTTTACATGTGCAAATTAAAGCTTGATAGCAACCAGCTATGAAGTTAATACACATTTTCGTGGTCTAACAAAATCGCCCACGGTACAGCCCCCACAGGAGTCGCAGCCATCGCAGGAGTGGAAGATGATGCCCAAATCTAGAGCTGCTAGGCAGAGAGCGGTGGAAGCCCCCCAGGTTCAGCTGGGGAACAGGTTTGATACCTTGGCAGCGGTGACGGATGAGGGCAGAGGAGTCGGCCCTGCAGGGGACGATGCCGCTCCACGCAAGACAGAGACTGGGGAGAGGACCCCAGCCTGCATCCAGCCTGCAGACCGGTACCCCATGGTTGTCGTCCATGTGGGTACGAACGACGCGGCAAGAGGCAACCCTGACCGTATTATGAGGGACTTCGAGGCTCTGGGGACCAGGCTGAAGGAGACGGGGGCGCAGGTGGTTTTTTCCTCTCTTCTTCTGGTGAGGGGGCGGGGACAGAGGCACGGGGCCTGCATTGGTGAGGTCAACCAGCGCTTACGCAGCTGGTGCCGCCGGGCAGGCCTTGGGTTCCTTGACAACGACCCATGCTTTCGGGAGGGGGGATTGCTGGGGCGGGATGGGCTTCATCTCTCCCCTAATGGCAAGCGTATCTTCTCTTCCAGGTTGGCTGATCTCGTACGGCGAGCTTTAAACTAGACTCGCCGGGGGAGGGGGCTGCAGGAAGACGAGGAGACGCCATCAGGGCAAGGGGTGCAAAGGTAAGTAATGGGGGTCCTGATCATTAAAGCTCTCCCTGAGTAGCACCAAGGGCCTAGAATGGTATAAACTCAAGTATATGCTCTGAGAACCTAATCAGCATGTGCATGCTGGTTTTGTCATTTGGATATTTGCATTGTAGGTATTTGCACAAGTGAATATTAAATTTGGTGGCATCACTTCTATAAGTTTGGTCAGACTTTCAGGTAACTACATGTAACCACATATAAAAAGTTACTTGTATGTAGTATACTATAGTTACTTTTTCTTCCTGTACATTACCTCTTCACTTAAAGCCATGTTCCTTATTCTGGCATGCCTGTGGGTATCAGGGGGGGGGGTGGGACTTTATGTCAAGGAGCACTACACATCCTCTGCCAGCAGTATGGGGTCAGGGGAAGGGCGAGCTGAAGTGCTCTGGGTCAAGATCCAGGGGGGGCAAGGCGAGAGGGATTTGACGGTGGGGGTCTATTACAGACCCCCCAATCAGGAGGAGGAGCTGGACAGGGAATTTTCAGGCCAGCTTGCGGAGACACTAAAAGCAAGGGATGTAGTTGTCATGGGCGATTTTAATTACCCGGACATCTGCTGGGAGGAGCAGTCAGCCGGGACGGACCGCTCCAGGAGGTTCTTGGCCGAGTTGCAGGACCTCCACTTGATTCAGGAGGTGCACAGTCCCACCAGAGGAGATGCTCTGCTGGACCTGGTCCTGGCCGCAGGCGACGACCTGGTAAGAGGCCTCCAGGTTCTTGACCACCTGGGCAATAGTGATCATCGCGTGCTGGAATTCACCATCCAGCGTAGAGTGTCAAGGGCCCGCAGCAAGGTGGTGGCCCTAGACTTCAGGAGGGCCAACTTCAGTGAGATGAGGAGATTAGTGGGAGAGGAACTGGGGTCCTTGAGGGCAGAGGAACTCAGCGTCCAAGAGGAGTGGTCGTTCCTTAAGGAAACGATACTCGGGGCCCAAGGGGTGTCCATCCCGACAAGAAGCAAGGCGGGCAGGAGTGTCCAAAAGCCCCCCTGGCTCACCAAGGGTGTCCGGGAATGCCTGCTTGCCAAAAGGGTGGCGTACGCCCGGTGGAAGGGGGGTGTAATCTCCAAAGAGGAGTATACCTCCTCTGCTCGGGCCTGCAGGCGGGCTGTTAGGAAGGCCAAGGCGGAGATAGAGCTCGGATTAGCGTCCAGGATTAAGGATAACAAAAAGTCCTTTTTCAAATATATTGGGAGGATGAAGAAGGCGCCGGGTAATGTGGGGCCCCTGCAGGATATGCGGGGCAATCTGGTGGTTGCGTCAGAGGATAAAGCGGACCTCTTTAACCAATTCTTCACCTCCGTTTTCTTGTGCAGGGACCGGGACTTCCCTGCTGTGATAGAAGCCGGACGCGAGGGGATCGCCTTCAGACCTCAGGTTGGGGAGGACCGGGTTAGAGAGCTTCTGGAGGGGCTGGACGCGTTCAAGTCAGCGGGTCCGGATGCTCTCCACCCCAGGGTGCTGAGGGAGCTGGCTGGGGTTATTGCAGGGCCCCTGGCACGGCTCTACGAGCGATCGTGGTGCTTGGGCCAGGTGCCAGACGATTGGAAGGTAGCTAATGTGGTCCCCATCTTCAAAAAAGGGAAAAGGGAGGACCCGGGCAATTATAGGCCCGTCAGTCTTACCTCAATCCTGGGGAAGCTCTTTGAGAAGATCATCAAGGAGCACATTTGTGATGGGCCGGCATCCGAGATGATGCTCAGGGGCAATCAGCATGGATTTATTAGGGGGAGATCATGTCAGACCAACCTGATTGCCTTTTATGATCAGGTCACAAAGGCCATGGACGCAGGTGTCGCGGTGGATGTAGTCTTTCTGGACTTCAGCAAGGCCTTTGACACCGTCTCTCACCCCATCCTAATTAATAAACTAGGCGACTGTGGCATAGATGCCTACACAGTCAGATGGATTGCAGATTGGCTGAAGGGTCGCACTCAGAGGGTGGTGGTGGATGGATCATACTCGACTTGGGGGGAGGTGGGTAGTGGAGTCCCCCAGGGCTCGGTCCTGGGGCCTGCGCTGTTCAATTTCTTCATCAGCGATCTTGATGTTGGGGTGGAAAGCAACCTGTTTAAATTCGCTGATGACACCAAAATTTGGGGGGAGGTGAGCACGCTAGCAGGGAGAGAGAGATTGCAGAAGGATCTGGATAGGTTACAGGGGTGGGCAAACAGGAACAGGATGTGTTTCAATACGGACAAGTGCAGGGTGCTGCACTTGGGTAGTAGGAACCAGCAGCACACTTATACGATGGGGAGCTCCCTACTTGAGAGCACGGAGGCGGAAAGGGATCTTGGTGTCATTATTGACTCCAAGATGAACATGGGCCGACAATGCGAGGTCATGGTTGGCAGGGCTAACCGGACCTTGTCGTGCATCCACAGGTGCATCTCGAGTAGAGCCAGGGAGGTGATCCTCCCCCTCTATGCGACGCTGGTCAGGCCGCAGCTGGAGTATTGTGTCCAGTTCTGTGCGCCCCATTTCAGGAGGGATGTGGACAACATGGAGAGGGTCCAGAGGAGGGCCACCCGCATGATCCGGGGACAACAGGGCAGACCCTACAGTGAGAGACTGCGGGACTTGAACCTATTCAGCCTCCACAAGAGAAGGCTGAGGGGGGACCTGGTGACCGTCTATAAACTCACTAGGGGGAACCAGAAGGGTTTGGGGGAGACGCTGTTTCCCCTAGCCCCCGCTGGCATAACAAGGAGTAATGGGCACAAGTTGATGGAGAGGAGGTACAGATTGGACATCCGAAAAAACTACTTCACAGTTAGGGCGGCTAGGAGCTGGAACCAACTTCCAAGGGAGGTGGTGCTGGCCCCTACCCTGGGGGTCTTTAAGAAGAGGCTGGATACCTACCTGGCTGGACTCATTTGAGTCCCGTTTTTGTTTTTAGGGGTTTTTTTGTTGTTCTCCCGCCCTGGCGGGGGGTCAGGCTAGAAGATCTATTAGGTCCCTTCCGACCCTAAAACTATGAAACTATGAAACTTTATAGCTGGTTGGAACTTTTTATGGCGTGTTAAGTACTTTGCACTGTGTAGCAGGTCCCAAGGTAATTGCACAATTAACCAGTTAATTGCCCAATACATGCAACATGTAGAGGGGGGCCTTACTTATCCTTGCTATTAAATTCTCTGATTAGCAGAGATGGAAGTCATTTAAAAACTTCCAAGCATCACTGTGTTTTGCTATTCTCCCCTTTTTGAGGAATGAGCATGGCACTGCCACATTCCCTCTGCTTTCTGGAGTTCCGTTCAGTGCAGCAATGTTCAGGTTGCAAACACTGCAGGGAAGTGTTTGAACAAATGCAAAGGAGTCCCAACCCTGTTTTCAAGGATAGTTCAAATAAATATATATATTTTTCTTACGTGTCCCTCTTGAAACATTCAGAGACTTTCTCCTGTTTAAACACAAAATCTAACTTTTGGTGTCAACTGCTTCCCTTGAAATATATAAAAATACCCCAACTAATGGGTCTGCATTTAAGCTCATCTCCAAAGTGTTCATTACATCCTCATCTAGATGTTTAGAGAGTCAATCATGTGCATAAATCCCAACCCATCATAATGAAGAGGTATTAGTCATTATGTATGTGACAAATGGAGGCACATCCATCTCTCTGTTCTCCTCATCTGGAAATGTAATGGAATTTGGGCAGGGGACCTTCATTATATCAGAGCTGGTGTATGTCTGATAATTGCATTGACAAGCTGGAATTGATGAATTGCCTGTGCAATCATTACAGTATGTTTCCCTTGTTTATATGCTGAATATTAATAACATTTTTAAAAGAGAAGATCTCCAGTATGCAGCAATATCAGCCAGAATTGCCCTCCTCCCCTACCGGCTAAACAATGCACAGTGTTAAGTAATAGCAAACCCCTGTCACGGTGATTTATTGGTTTGAGCAGAGAAATAGAGTGGGAGGAAATACAGCTTTCCATCCATTAATAAACCCACAGCATGAATAGGACAATGGGGGCCATTTTCCAGCACAGTGAGCATGAAAAACCCTTTGCAGGAGCAAGGATGAGAGAGAAAACTTTGGAGGACGCTTCATACCTCATCCAAGTTTGGTGCTGACAGGCATCCTCTCACCTCATGCTGCAGCTTCTGAGATACCCTTCACAAGGAGCAGCCTTTGAGGGCTCATCTACCAGCGAGCTGCTGACACACATCTTGAGGAAGTGGCAGCGTGGTGACACTGCTGACCTTTTATCTCTGACAGATCTTTGAAGCCTCAGACCCTGCCATAGAGGAAGCAAGAATAGAGGCTCTCTCTTTCTCCTCACTTCATTGCCCCTCACAGTGACTTGGGAGGCTGCTCCCCCTTCTTTTAGCTTTTTTGTTCATCTTCCTCAAACACCCTTGCTCAGACGTTTAATTTGAAAAGGAACCTGCAGAATCTTCCTGCTTAAAAAAAAATCTTATCTGATAAACAGAATATTTGCCCGCTCAGACAAAAATGCAGGTGGCAGCAGAATTCCATAGAAAAGCTATTTTCCTTCTTACATAAGGGTTTCTTTGGTTTCTATGAGTGTGTTCCCACACAAACAGTATGAATGTGAGGCTTGCCATTGACTTCATGGGGCACAAAATCAAACCCCATTGTAGAAGGATGTATGAGGGGAAAGGCTTAACTCCTGGCACGCTAGCCATATCAAAGGTCTCATCCTGCAGACCTTAGGCACAAAGCACATTAGTTTCTACAAGACTACTTGCAAGAGGAGGTATTGGCAGTTCAGGTACTGACTGCGGTAGTGCTTCAGACTGGAGCAGAGCACTGACCACTGAGGAAGTCCCAGCTCCACACCATTTTGAAAATCACTACTCAGAAGTCTGTAAGACACCCACTCCTAGCATACCCAATTGTAGTACACCTGGCTTAGACTGCAGTGGTATTTATATAGTCCGTCTGTGCAAGAAGAATATCAAAAGTGAAGAGTGGGCAGTTACCAGGTACACCGAGTGCCTGAGATATTCATGGGCTTCAATAGAAACCATGTATGTTCAGCACTTCTGGAAGTCAGCTGTAGGGGACAGATCTTAAAACTGATGCAAAAAAAATGGTAATTAAGAAAACCATTCTTGTAATCCTAGTAGGATTGAAGTAATGGTCCAAGAAATATGTGAGGGGGAAGAATTCTTGTAGGTGATATCTTTTATTGGACCAACTGTATGGTTGGGATAGTCATAGACAAGCTTTTGGGTATCATAGTACCCTTTGTCAGGTCTCTCCTTAGTGAGAGACCAATGCAGTTTTACAATTTCTATTCTTAAGCATTCTATACCTTTTCCGTGTGTTTTGAAAGATGTATATTGGTTATTGTGATTTATGTTTTACATAATTTTTGATGGATGCCTAATTACAAATTGTGAAGGTGCTATAAATGATAGGTTATTAAATCTAAAAACCATTTGCTGAAAGTCACCACTTGGTCAAAGACAATAAAAACATTATCTCAGAAGAGAAGGCACCTTCCTTTTGTACATGAAACCGGTTTAGTATGGACACAAACTTAAGATGTTTATAGCTGTGTAAAAGAATGAGAGGCTCTTATTCTAAGGAGGAGCCATGCTTAAGATGTGTTGCCAGACCAATAAACCAGCTCATAAAAGTGGACCTTTTTCCCTCTCTCCTTTGAAAAGAGAAATTTTTTTATAGTTTTAAACCTACATAAAAAAATCTTAAACTAGTCTTACTGAAAAACATTTTTCCTAGGCACTTTGAAGACTTCATTTCATTTTCAAAATATTCAAGAATACATTTAAGATTAGGAAATGTTTTACAGAAGATACTAGAAATTTATGCTTCCAATCCAAAATGAAAAACATTGCTTCCCTTCCAATCTTAAAAGGCATGGCTTCTTTAGCAATGTACACACCAGTGGTTCGCAATCTTTTTAGACTCTCGGAATTCCATATAAAATGCTACTTCTTAGTTTTCACTTGTGTTTTGACTACAGAAAAACAATAGTGCAATTTTTCTGTTACAAAGAACTAAGATTACTATGGATTATTATTTGAAAACTTCTTGGTTTATTGTGCAAATCGTGTTTGTGCACCTAACAGTGTTAACACTGTATAGCACTGGCACCCTGGTTGTGAAGCACTGGTATACAGGCAAATATGTTTAACTATACATAAACCTAAACAGAATAACTATGTGATACTATTGCTATATGAGTAGGAAGATGGTGTTACATACACAAAGAGCAAGATTTTTTTTTTAAACTATAGTTGGTTACTAACATAACCCATGTACAGGCTTGGCAGAATTTGATTTTTTTAATTTTTTTTTTTTAATCGATAGATTTCACCTGATGCTCACAATCCCTTGGAAAAATCTTTCCATCAGTAATCAATGACATTTACATAAAGGAGATGGTAAAAAAAAATCCAGGATAGAGGTAAGAAAATCTACGTGCACGCGTGCGCACACGCATCTTTCCAACTCTCCCTCCCAGTGCAGCCTTACTGGCACGGCCCTAGCTCCTGTAGTGGCTGCGTTGGGGTGGGGGGAAGGGGTCTGAATTCTAGGAGATACTGTTTTGTCAATGAAGCTGGCTAGTGTCTGCTTGCATAAAGGTATTCTTTATTGATTTATGGATATTTACTTTTTATATTACTAAACTATCTGCCCCTCACACCTCTAATTCTGTGCAATCCTGAGAATTTGTATTGATAAAAATCTAAATAGATGCTTAAAAAACAAACATTGATTTTAGCCATCAAAATAATAAATAAATAAATGAAAATTGAATTCTGCCAACGTTACAAACTACTTGTATTAATTGGAGAACTAATTATCTGGCAGCGTGTAAGCAACTCCTTACCAAACTCAAAACACAAGATTTGCCTCTTCAAAGGAAAAAAAGAATATTCTTTGATGAGCATTTACATTTAAAGGCACTCCTTTAAAATCATTTAAATTTAAAAAGAGAATTCTAAGAGCTGAAATGCTTTCCTGTAG
>NW_005842238.1:474283-496027 GCF_000455745.1 Alligator sinensis
GGAGTATTGAAACTCACATGGAACAGAATTTCAATTCCTAAGAAACCTTGAGGAACTGAAGCATTACCTCTATGAGTGAACTGAATAAAATAAAGTTAAAACTGACTTTAAACATATTTTGAAAGTTTTTCACCACACAAAGAGCAATCTTACCATGAAGTTGCAGAATTATAACCCTGCTGCATATGCATTAACAGATTGCATATTCATGAGCTCAAGATACTACCAAGGCCGTTTCAGGAAGATATTGAGCCAAAGAAAAGTGACGGAAGTTGATATTTGCTTCTAGCTAAGCCCCTCAAAGGAATGCTTTCTACATCAGCAGTACTATGGAAGGAGTCAAAATTCCTCATAACCATTGCACTCTTATGCTCCTAAACTCTTATGTACTTTTCCACTTCTACTGTAACACACTTTCATACACTCAGCAACTCATCTCAACCTGTTCAACTCATCTCTAAAAGCAAGAAAACAGCATCAACCAGACGGCTAAGAACAAGGAAGCCTTAATGCAACCTCCAGAAGAAACAACAATGCTACTCAGCATTGCTTCTGCAACATGAAAACATCACCAAGACTTCACCACCAATTATGACAGGAATTTGCAAAATTTAAAGTTTTCAAGCACCCTGTTTAAAGGGATACTACAATATTATCAACAGGTTCTCCTGTTAAACATCAAGTTATTTAGACTGAATATTCCAAGTAAAAAAAAATGCTAACCCCTGCAGAGAGAGTGGAATTTAATTTGAATTTGAAATTCTTAATGTTCATTAACTTGCCTGTTTCAAGATTGCACCTCAAAAGGCTTCTTTAAAGGGATCAATTGAAAAACTTTCTTCAGTTTCACAGAACTTAGTTCACATCATTTCCTTCTGCCATTTAATGAATTACTGCAATGATCCACAATGAACCACGCTTTTGTTCCACTAAGACAGTACTCACTACTGAGCTGGGAATAATATATTTTGATCTTATCCTACCTAGAGAAGAATGTTTCACACTCCAAAGGCTAGGGTTACCATATTTCCAGTTCCAAAAAAGAGGACACCTATCGGGAAAACACCTCACTCCCCACCCACAGCCCCTGACCCTGCCAGTGCCTCTTACTCCCAGCCCCCTGTGCATCCCCCCATGGGGGGGAGAGGATGCCTGTGGCACCCCCCGCCCCGGGCTAGCGCTCCAGCACCAAGCCAGACACCCTGGCCATGCACCCCCACCCAACTTGGGCAGTGTCTCCTGGCCCGCCCAGCCCCACAAGCATGGGCACCGGCCCTGGTGCCACCGGCCCAGCCACAGAGCTCCCCACTGCCCTCAAAGGGCCCCCCTGTCTCCTTGCTCCACTGAAGGGGCAGATGCCTGCCCCCCAACCCTCTGCCCTAGCCCTGGTGCCTGAACAGTTTTCCCCAGAGCTGGCAGGCACCTGCCCCCCTCTACACAGCCGTGCCATACACACAGCCCCCCAGACAGTCCCCAAGCCCTGGCCCTCCAACACCCACCTCCCACAGACTTACCTGCATCTAGCTGCCCATGCTGCTGCCACCTCCTGCCTGACTACATACCGGCTACATGTGTGTGTGCACATGCAGATGCACATGCACCTGCTACCTCCAGGTGCCCTCCCCCCACTCCCATCAGCAGAGCACAGCAAAATCCAAACATTGATTCACTTTTTAAAAAACTGCCAGAATGGAGATTGGAGGGTCCAAAAAGAGAACATGTCCAGAAAAACCCAGATGTACGATAACCCTAAGGCATAGGCTAGGGGTGTCATCTGGCCCTGAAAGCTGGATGTGTAGGGTGGGGCAAGTCCACGAGACAGATGAATGTTACATGTGCTGACATCCTTCTGCACAAGTCTGCCCTTTCACTCCCTGCCCTGCGACCCATCCAACTCAAGCACTAGAGTTTGTTCAAAGGGCACTAAAGTTGCTTGTTACAGAGAATGACCAACTTTCCAAACACAGCTGTTAAAACTCTGTCCTTGCACAAGTACACACATTTTCATGTGCAAGCATGTCAGGCCTCTAAGTACTCATTGTGTGATTTAAGTACACAGAACTTGGATGTAATCAGAGGCTCCCTGAAAATTTGGCTCTGTTGATACCTTTTTAACTTCACAATGTTTTTCATCAGAGTTCCAATTTCCTCCTAAGAAGCAATTTTTTCCTTATCTTACTAAATTTTATCCTCTTCCTCTGGGTAAATAGGGCTTTTATCTAAGGCTTTTAGGCTTAACATTTATCCTCAGTATCCCTTTCTTTTCCATTCTTTTTTTATACATAGCCCACTCCCAGTTCTAAGAATTTCTCATTACCCCATTATCCTGAGTCTCAACACCGTCCTGGCCCCTTTAGGAATGGCTGATAAATATGTAATGACAGATCATTTTTCCCCTTATTCAGATAATAACCAACATTCATAATTCACTATTCACACACCATTAATTCCTAAATCAATAGTGGCCCTATTAGGATCTCATTTAATATTAAATTAATCCTGTTTTGAGTCCAAAACCAATGCTTTATCTGCCAATAAAAATGTACCCAAAATATAAGGCTTCATAATTAGGAAGCAGAAGAACCTGTAACATGCTTCTTAATCCAATAAGAAGGTGTTTAATAATCTGTGTGGTCACTATATTTGACATATGAACAATCTTATTTTAGTGGTGAATTATCTGGGAAAGGACTGCCTTCATTTTGCACCTTGGACTACATCTAGGGTGACCACCTCTTCAAAAAGTAAAGGCAGGACACATGCCCAGCCCCCCACCCCTTCCCCCACAGGCAGCATAGCCAGAGCAGAGGCAAGCGGAGCGGAGGCAGATGCAGGCAGCCCACTATGGGCTCAGGGCTCCCCCCGGGGGCCCCATGGCCCAGCAGGCAGGACCCAGTGGAGAGGCTCAGTGCTGCCACCACTGCCGGCAGGAGCCCTGTGCCAGCCCTGCTACCATGATGAGCCACTCCCTGACCACCTGGCAGCAGTGAGGGATGCAGCCAGCACAGAGTTGTGCTCCTTGCTGCTGCCAGGTGGGCAGGAGGCATCTTGCCACAGCAACACAGCAGCTGGTGTGGGGCTCCCGGCAGTGGCAGCACCAGGCCTCCCCACCCCACTCTGCCTTCCTGCTCCAGGTTCCACCCCCTGATCCAGGGAGGCCTGGGGGGAGGACAGCAGGGCAGGGAGCCCTGATCCCACAGCAGGCAGCCCACATCTTCCCCTGCCCTGCGCACAAATCTGGGGGGGGGGCACATGCCCTGCCATAGTCCTGTCCCCAGGAGTGTGCACTGCAGCAGGAAGCCATCCCACCAATGCCCACCCAGCTAAGCAGCACCCCCAGCCACCAACCATGCCCCACTCCCTACTTCACCATGAGGGGCATAAATCAGCCCCTTTCCCCTTACACTGTCTATGCCCCCTTCCCCCAGGGACTTACCTGCAGGCAGCTGGGGAAGCTGCTCTCCACTGCTGCCCAGCTATATTGCCAGTCGCATGTATGCACACACATGCATGCGACATGGTGCCCCCTGCGTCCCGTTCTCCCCAGTCCCAAGCAGCCTCTTGCTGGCTGAAACACTGCCAGCCTGCAATGGGAAACCTGTCATTTCCCAGGTTGTTCTCCTTCAAAGAATAAAATCTGCATTTTTCCACAGGGAATGGAAAACCCAGATCCCTGCACATGATACTGGGACCATAGTTGAGTGTGTCACAGGGATTCCACGGCAAAAGCTGCCCTGGAGTCATGCAGCCCAGGACTTGATGTTTATATTTCGGGACTGCCTTCCCAATTAGAGATGGTTGATCACCCTAGCTACATCCAGCTTGCTGGTATAGCTTCTAATATGCTCCATCCACAAAATGCAGGTGGGTGCATAAACTTAGGATCCCAAAACTGGAGACACCCAAAAATTTTACAAATTTTAGATCATATCAACACAGTCAAGAGTACAAGCCAAGTATCTCCACCACCCTTACACACTGAACCCAGTAGAACATAGTTATCACTGGTTGATTCCATGCAAAGTTATCAAATCCAGCTTGTGAACTTCCACACAACTTCCTACAACCTTTCACAGTGTAAGAAGAATGACTACTGAGCTTTGAGATGTGTCATCAGCATAGATGTCACCCTAGAAGTACACGTGCAATTTCAGATTTCTTTTTTTTGGCACAGCAGTGTCCACAGGGGCTTGACACTGCCTACAACCACCAAGTGAAGGGCATAAGGAGCAGGGCAACTACAACCATTATTCAGCTCCTTTGGCATGCAGAACTCTTAATTAACACTGAAGTGTTAGACATGGAATCTGAGTGAGCACACCTTGAAAAACCACAGTTCCTGAAGGGTAAGTAACTGTTCTTTCTTCCAATGATTGTCTACACAGATTCCACTACAGATGACCAGCAGTTACTTCTCTCAAACCTGAAGGTGAGAAAAAGAGTCTTGTTTGAAAAGAGACTGGAGGACAACTCCATCACAGGTGGTAACCAGTCTGGAAGCCTGAGCTAAGGAGTAATGGGATGTAAATATATGGACAGAATACACAGCAGTTCCACATACTACAAATATCACTCTTTTGCCCAAGCAAAGGGAAGATGCAGTTTTAGATCTAGCAGAATGGAATTTAACGTGACCTGGATGTTCCTTCTGAGCTCTCCAATAAGTCTTCATACAATCCAAAACCTGCTTAGGTAACCTCTGATTGCAAACAGGTTGCCCTCTGACTCTTTTTGCAAAAGCCACAATCTAGGAAAGGAGAGCAAAGACTTTGTCCTGTCTGAAAGGGCAATACCCCCACCACCTGTAGGACTTCCCATGCGGGTTTAGATTTCTCCCTCTCCCCTAATGGAAGTATCTTAGCCAACAGGCAAAGAAAGCTTATAAACTAATTCTGACAACACAGACACCGAGAACTCCTGTTGTACAGGTAAGAAGCTACATAAAAAGCTGCATACATCTGAAATTAGGTGACATACACAGAGCACTATTAGTGTCTGCCACCCTTACCTGTCTCACAAACCCAGGTGCCAAGCTGGAGTTAAGTGGCAGCTGAAACTACCTCTCCTTTGATCTCCTCAGCTAAAAGGGACATGAGGACCCACTGGACAGATACAGCCAAAACAGAAGCTGCTATTCAAAGAAAATGTAATCTCATGTACTCCAGAGACAGAAGCTAGAGAAACAGTAGTCCGAGGAAGAAGTTAGATTTGCTTCTCAGATAGGAGGGAGACCCTCCCACCCCTTCGTCCTTATCTCCTTAGAGACTGGGGAGCTGATGAATATTGGAAATCATTCTGGTAAAACTTGATTATGCTTTAAGAATGATACAATAATGACCTGCTTTCTCCCTCCTAGGTCCCCCCTCCTTCCACCATTCACACAGAGAAATGGCATGGGAAATTAGACGGCTCTAATTAATGACTCAATAAATGGAGATTGATGGAAAAGGTTAATACTGTACCTCATTCCAGCTTTATTAATACAAATCTTGGCTTCTAGAAATTGACTACTATTGTACTTGTGACCAAATTATAAATGTCTTATAGGCAGCAACCGACATCCAAATTAAATTCTAAGACTATATGTACAGCTCTTTGGTTTAAAGAAAACATGCACATGAACTACACCGTGTAGTGCCACGTGGTACATTTTAATTTAGTGCACTGGTTCAGAAAAACCAAAAGAACCCAGACTTAGGCTTTATTTTCACAGCTCACTAAAAAAACCCCAACCAAAACCAAAAACACACAACAACAATATTTTTAAAGGTACAAAATGCTTTTAAACCTAAAAGAAGGAACAAAGAGCTGAAGTTAGTACTTGTCAGCGGGGACACAGCTCACAGAGAATACCTCATCCTTTTTTGCTTCTAACTGCACTCTTGCCCGTGTGCCAGCCCCTGAATAGTAGTTCTGGGCCATGTTGCTGGGATGCCAAAGGATCTGGGCACTTTCTTGCCCAGGCCCAAGCAGAAGCCACAGCTACATAGGTGTTTCTACCCTACACTCTTCAGTGCAGTGCAGTGTAGTTTAGAGCTAGTTCAAGTAGTAGAGGGGTAAATTGGCAGAAGAAATTAGCCTGTGTGGGGCCTTTCCTTCCACAGCTTGCCTGCTTCCAGCCCACACTTTATTGCAGGTATTTCTGCTTTGCACTGTGGTGTAGACATACCTTGTGGGCATAGGTGACTGATAGGGGAGGTACAGGGGGGCACGTGCCCCCCCCTGAAATTGGCCCCCGATTTGGCACTGCTCAGGACAGGGCAGTTTTTTTGCTGCGCAGGCTGGTGGCACACTAAGCCGTGACACAGAAGTATAGGAGTGGATATGGGGCTTTTGGCCCACCCACAAATTGTGCCTCCCCCCCAGACTCAGGAGGCATCAGTCACCCCTGCTTGTGAGTCCCCAAAATCTCTCCCCATTGTATGGAAAGCACATGGATGCCTCCTTGGATTTATGCTGCCTGCTCCATTTTCTTGGCTGGGCAAACAAGTCAAGGGGAGGCAAATCATATCCAAGCGACCCCTGTGGCCCCGGAATCAATCCAGTCCTCAAGTCACAGTGTTTAGGCATGCACAGCCATGCTGCATGCCATGAACCTTCCACCTTCTGCATATTCAGTATCTGCCAATCAAGAGACCCAGGAGCCCCAGCAAAACCTGATGCCATCATCTGTGGGACAATTTATTTCTTTGTACCTGACATCAGTAGAAAGGAAACATCATCAGGTTCACCGAGGCCTGACCCTTAGAAAGGAAAACATCATCACAGTGATTAAAGGGTTTGAGTAATTTCTCAGCACCTGACAAGTAACTCTGCTGGCAGGTGAATTCTCCAAAACCCAGGACTCTACTTCTCAAACCAAAGTAAAGTTTACAAAGGGAAGAAAACCACAGAACCCCTCCCCTCGCAAACCATGAAAGTTTCCCAGAAAAGTGTTCAAGCTACTCCCTGTTGTCACAACCCTGGTTATGAGACATTTCAGGAGGAGGAACCTGCAACCATGCAGTCACAGGCTCTCATGCTGCCACGTATCCAGTTAAGCCAAGTCAGGTCTGGTCAAGTGCACTGATGATCAGCAGGAGGCACTGCTCCCTCCAAGTCAATAGTGGATGTACCCATTAAAATGAAAAGCAATGAGCAATTGTATAGGAATCATTCCAACCATTTTAAGCTCTTCAAACAGAGACGGTTTGGACTATGTATCCCACAGGTTGTTGCTTCATTGACACCATCTGACCCCACCCTATCTTCAGATGCTCACCCTGAGCTACTAGCAAGTACCACCCTGGATAATACCAACAATGCCAAAAGTAACAATGGCTTTTAAAAAAAAATTAGAACAGTTCATGATTCCCATTGCAAAAAGATGGAACAAATCTGAGCAGCTACTCTACACCCCTTTCCAAATAAAGACTCAGAGACCCCTACAGGCTTAACAACAACAACGCTCTGTGTTAATGTAGCTTGCTTCATCCCAGAAGTCAGTGTGAGCCACTAACATGAACAAAGGGCCACCAGCTCCATCTTGCCAACAGGGAAAAAGAAGGGGCAGGGGTTATATTTGTAAACAGAAACACTTTAGGCAACAAAAAGGCAGACACATGATCTGGCACCAGATACATTTGAAGAGCTGTCGTCTGAGAACCAGAGTTAAATGTGCCACAGGATCTACACCATTATATAATTCAAGTGGTAGGATGATCCCTAGAAATGGACAGTTAAGGGATCCAGCATATCCCCTCCATCTCCATTGCTCCTTATCTCCTCCTATTCAGTTTCCACAGTAGCCAGCCAGAATAGTCCACCCCAGAGTTGCCAAGATTAAACCACCACATTGCTTGATAATTTTTGGAAATGAATCTGCTGATTGGAAGAGGATTGTATTTTAAACTGACAGCATCTTGGGTGCAAAGTCAGAATACTTTTCTGTGGTGAAGGATGTGCCAATCATAGGATATAGTCCAGGGATGGGCAAAATACAGCCCGTGGGCTGGATCCAGCCTGTAGAGGTGCTTTGTCCGGCCTGCAGTGCATCTCTTGGTCCCACCTGGCCCAGGCACTGTCCAGTCATGGTGCATCCTGCAACCCCCTGGGCATGCAGTGGGGCTGGAGCAGCTCCACGGTTGGACTGCCCTTCTAGGCAGACTAGGCTGCAGCAGCTTCTTCTGTCTGCTGCTGCTGCTGGTCCCAGCCCTGTGGTAGCAGTGGGGACCCTTGTCACAGCCCCAACCCAGCACACCTTGTGCCTGCTCCAAACTCGCCTGTTCAAGCTAAACAGCAGTAGCAGCATCACCAGCCGAGCAGAAACTTTTGCTCAGCACAGGGGAAAAGCAGCCCCTCCCCCTCTCCACTGCCCAGCACTCCCTGCTACAGCCACCGGGAGCCCACACCTCGGCTGCTCTGCAGCTCGGCTGCCATCACCATCATCTCTGGGTTGCTCCCGGGGCAGCAGAGGCAGCACAGAGGAGCTGCATGGCAGCCCACCACAGGCTCCAGGTAGCTGTAGCAGGAAGCACCAGGCAGCGGCAGTGGGGAGGGGCTGCTTTTCCCCCATGCTGAGCAACAGTTTCTGCCCGGCCAGGGCTGTTGAACATGAGCAATAAGTCCAGAGCAGGGGCAGGGTGTGGCACAGGTCCCCACAAGTATCGCAGGGCTGGGGCCAGCAGCCAATGGAAGCTGTCACCACCTGGTCTGCCTAGAAAGGCAGTCCAGCCTCAGAGCTGCCCCAACTCCACTGCAAGATGCACCACAGGCAGAAAGTGCAGAGCAGGCTGGGGTCAGGGCTATGGTGTGGATTCCAGCTAGTCTGCTCCTGCCCCGGTGAGTCCAGAGTGGGTGTGGGGCAGGGCTGGGGCTATGCACTGTTCATGGCAGTGGGGAGGTGCTGCAGGGCGCACAGACCCCAGGCTTTTGCAGGGTGTGGAAGGGTGCTGACCAGCTCAGGGGGGCATGTGGGGGGAGCTCCCATGCACACCCCACCATACCCACAAACCCTCCCCTGCAAACCCCACAACCACACCCTCCTCCACACAACCATACACCCCACAACCACTGCACCCACCCACACCCTCCCACAAACCCCACACGCACCCCACCACTGCTACCTACACACACAGCTCACCACATACATGCACCCACACCCTCCCACGTACACCCCCAGCTACCCTCCTTCCCCACAAACCCCATATCCACCTAACCAACGCATCCCCACAACCCCCCCACAAACTGCCCACACCCACCCACCCACCCACATCTACATGCACCCCCACACCCCACATACATACACATCCATGCACACCCACAACCCCCCACAAACCCCATACCCACCCACCCATACCACCAACACTCCTCTACACCCTCTGCAATATATAGGAGTAAGACTTCATTTTGAGCAATTATGACATCACCTCTATATACGCAATGCAAACACAAATCAGGAGAAAAATATTTCTGATATTTTTCAGAATATTTCTGAATGTATTCAGAATATCTGATATATTTCAGATGGCGGCCCTCCATCTGAAATAATTTCCTGCTCTGATACAGTCAGTATAAACTTGCCTTAGTGGGGATTTTTAATTCAAACAGCCACAAAGCCAGACAGCCATTGACAAAGGGCAACCAGCTCCGTGCTCCATAGATCTTGTCAACAGGGAAAAAGAAGGGGCAAGGGTTATATATCCAGACAACTGGAGCCTTCTTGTTCAACCCACTTGAGCAGTGAAGTGAGCCAGCTAGCTGCCTAGTAAAAACTAGGGACCAGCTACCCGTCTTCTAACTCAGCTGGAAAATGCCATTTTCTGTCTTCATGCTCCCAGATTGGCTGGGCTAGGCAGTGGGTGGGTACATGCATGCGTGCATTTGGGAGAGGAGTCACCAGAATTCCCAAACTGGATCAAATCTATGATCCACCCAGTTCAGTAACCAGCAGTGCCCAGCACCAGGTCATTCAGCAAAAAGTATGAGAATCCAAGGTGGACAGGCAGACATATGGCAACCAGCTGTCAAGAAAGGCCTCATCTTATTCCTGCCTAACTAGACTTTAGCTTAAATGCTGAAGTCCAATGTCTTACCCAGTCCCCAGTCACAGAAGAGCCAGGCTAGCTCAACTGATTTAATAAAACCTATGGGAGTTGTGGTTTCTCTTTGAGCTTTGGGATATAAACAAACCGAAGGCCCTGGACAGGTGAGATCAACTCGTCAGTAAAGATCAGCAAAGCTCATGCTCTCGAAGGAAGCAGATTTCCCCAGTCCCAGCAGTGACCAGTCCAAACACCATGTGTTCAGGCAAAACCCCAGCTTCCTATATACCATGCAAACCTATTCTCTGGGTAACTTATGTGCTAAACATTGGAGAATGTAATGCTATGCATGAAGAAGAGAACAGGGGTGCACTTGGGAACAAAATGCAACAGGATGTGTTATCATTGAAACAGATTCCTCCATCTGTAGAACAAAGGTGGTCCCAGATGTCAGCTCCTTTCCTGGTCCCACAGATCTATGGAGCATGGAGCTGTGACAGCTTTCCCCAGGCATGGAGCTTTCTGATGCTTTTGTCATTCCACCTTTTCTGTATTAAATCAACATGAGCCCTAGAGAATTTATTTGATTCCCCTCCCAGCACACATACCTTTAGACTATATATTTCTTAGTTTTCCTTCCTTTCAAATCAGTGTGAAAAAGTTTGTGTAAACTCTAGGTGGCAACATGGTCTAGTGGCTTTAAAACAAAGGTACTGGGAGTTGGTTATATGCTGGCAGGGGAATGTGGTTCAGTGGTCAGAACAGGCAACAGTAGTCAGGGCTCCTGAGTTCTGCTGCCTGGCTCTGGCAGGACACCTCACCCCTGTGCCTCAACATGCAAAATGGAGATAATTATAATCTGTACCTCACGGGACACATTTGGTAGGTCCATTGATATGCACATGTGTGCATACGTGAAGTGTTTTGAGAGCCTCAATCAAGAGGTGCTGACTGAGGGCAAAGTATTAGTAGCAATACCAACCCCCACCCCCAAAAGAATCATAGAAAATTAGGGTTGGAAGGGACCTCAGGAGTTCATCTAGTTCAACCCCCTGCTTAAAGTAGGCCCATCCCCAACTAGATCATCCCAGGCAAGGCTCTGTATTGCTGGGTCCTAAAAAGCCACAGGCCCCTCTCCACCATCCACTCAGAGGTACATGTGCAGCTGCTACCAGCAACAAGGATCGGGCCCCCTCACAGCTTCACCAAAGTCTGCCCCTGGCATACCAAGTTGAGGTGTGTGTCAGGGTTAGGGTGTTTTTAGTACTCTGGTCAAAAACACTGCCAGTCCCTGGTCTACCTTCATCCTCTTTGGAACCACACATCAGGTAGTTGAAGGTTGCTATTAAATCCCCTCTCAGTCTTCTCTCCAGACTGAATAAGCCCAGTTCCCTCAGCCTCTCCTCCTAAGTCATGTGCAGCCCCCTCACCATTTTCTTTACCCTCCCCTGGACTCTTTCCAACTTGTTCACATCCTTTCTATAATGGGGGGGTCCCAAACCTGGACACAGTACTCCAGATGTGGCCTCACAAGTGCCAAATAGAGGGGAATAATACATTCCCTCAAGATCTGCTGGCAATGCTCCTCCTAATGCAACCCAGTATGCCATTAGCTTTCTTGGTAACAAGGGCGCACTGTTGGCTCATATTCAGTTTAGTGTCCACTGTAAACCCCAGGTCCTTTTCTACACAGCTGGTGCTTAGCCAGTTGGTCCCCAGCCTCTTCTGGTGCATGGGATTGTTCTGTCATATGTGCAAGACTTTGCGCTTGTCCTTATTGAACCTCATGAGATTTCTTTTGGTCCAATCCTCTAATTTATCAAAGTCTCTCTGAATCCTAGCCCTACCCTCCAGTGTACCTACTCCCCCCCACTCCTACCCCTCCCCACCCCCATCCTGGTGTCATCTGAAAACTGCTGAGGGTGCACTCCATCCCATCTTCCAGATCACTAATGAAGATATTCATCAATAAATTCATCAGTAAATGTGGGTGTCAGGTTTGGTTTGGCACTTAGCTGAGAGCCTGGCACATACTAGTTGTTCCCATTTGGACCCAGACCCATCAGGGTCCAGTGCATACTCCTAAACAGCCTTCCCTCTTATGGAAATGTATTCCTACTCTGGCCACCAAATATACATCAGGGAAAACATTACACCTTCTAGGTGGCACAAAAACCACCCAAAGATGATACAACAAAGAGGGTATAGGGGCATAGAGGTGTGGTCTTGTCTGCTCTGAACAGGTACTGAAGAGTCCAGGGAGTCTTAACCCACTATTCTCCAGAGGTGGCTGCCACTCAGTGCTGGCCAAAGCACTCCCTGAATGCAGGATGGTGGAAGGATGTGCAATTTCCATCTTGTCCCATACAAGATTTATTTGGTACTGGCAGGAGGAGCAGATGCTCAGACAGGTCCAGAGCAGAACCCTATGGGAGTCTGGGGCCTAAGCCACCGAGAGAGAAGCTAGCAGAGGAGGGACACCCAGAAGGATCCACCAGTGAGCAGCTCCTCCCATCACTTTCCCCTTGGGGGTAGCCCCTTGATGAGGTTAAATACAACCCTGAGGCCACAACAGCATCCTATCAGCCATTCTGTGGCCTCAGGAGAGGGGGTTCCTTTCCCCTACAGACCCACAGCTCAGCACTTGTTCTGTGCACTGGCGAGAGCACTGGCCTGGGGACAGCAGAACTTGAAGGAGAGATCTGCTGCTGCAGGACATTCAGTGGGGAGCAAAACCGCAAAACCCATTCCCCGCCACGGTGCTGAGAAGAAACAAAGAAAGCAAGGTCCTGAGCATTTGTGCTCACAAACAGCTCCAGAGGATTAGCATGTGCTTTCTTGCCTCAGCTGCAGCTTGAGTGAGTCCATCCTGCTCAGCAACATGCCTGCGTGCTTTCAGATGCATGGAATATTCAACCAAGGTGTTGAGGGGCATTGTTCAATTGCTGTCCTGTTCTACCCTAGAGGTGGCTGCACTTCACTGGACATCAAGGTATTCCTATAAGCCATTGCAGTTATTTTTGCCATGACATGAATGAGAGGTAGGAAAGGACAGTCCCATGGACCCTTTCAAATAAACAGCTGCCAGCAAACACAGGATTGGCCTTGAGGGCCTGAGAAGTCCTGACCTGCGCCATGTTCCTACCAGTCTGTAAAGCACTCTGTAAAGGCAAGTAACTATGTGATGCTTTACCACGTAGTTTATCTAATGGTTTAGCTGCTGCCTGTGTTAGGTCTAATTCCTGCCACGTCCTCTCAGCTTACCCTCCAGGGTATCACACCCTTGGCCATGCCTATTTCAGTGAAGTGCAGTATCTCTTCCCCAGCAGCAGACATGAGAGGTTCTGAATAAATGAACGTTTGATTTAGGAATCTCTGAAGGCACCGTGCCACCTGAGTGAGCACCCAGGCAGAGAGAGGACTGCTGACGCTTCGCTAAACAAAGCTATTTGCATCTGCATTAGTTCATGCTTAATTACCTGAAAAGCACCAGGGGGAGAAAGCAACTGCAGACAGAGACTGCAGGGCAAGGGGATGAATGCTTGTTCTCTTCTGCTCTACGAGTTTGGGCTTAAAGCACCCCATTCTATATCAAGGAATGAAAGACAGTCAGCAAGAGGCCTGAAAGCATCATCTCAATGCAAACGTAAGCACTGGACAAATACGTCAGGTCTCTCCAGGACCTGCTCTACCAGAGGATAATGGCTTATCACTGCTACCAGACAGTGGGTCCGCTCCTTGAGCTCACGGGGTAAAGGGCTGCAGTGTCATGCTGAAGATCTGTGTTTGAGATTCATCCCCAAGGGCTTCTGAGTTGAGGCACAATGGTCTCCCCTGCCATTAATCCCAAGGTGAAGCAGGACATTCATTGAACAAACCTCCCCCCTCAGAGGGCCCTGCTCCTTTGTGTTTAAAGGGCATTCAATGTGCCCCTGCCTGGCAGTTACTGCTACTTTTGAAGCGGGGCAGGAATTTGTCTCCAACACCTTTCTGAGCGACCACATGGGCCATAAATAGCCTGAGGCTGCTTTTCTTTGCCCTGTTGTGTGTGTCACAGGGGTGCATGCTGGTCATGCTTCCAAGCACCTTATTGGAACCACAAAGGCTAGAAATGCATTTCTCAGTGAGTGAGAAGGCTCCCAGGTGCCCATGTGACTCCAGGAACTGGAGACTTAAGATAACAGTCCAATAGCACAAAACATGCAATAAAGTCATGAGAGCAAGCAATATTATCATCCTCACAGACATCTGTTCCCATAGTTGCCTGTTGGCCCCCAGCACTGTTCTCAGTCTCAGAGCTCACACCCTGGCCTAAAAGGGTCCCTCTTCCCAGGGTATTCCTCTAGCCCAGGAGGTCAAACTCACCTCGCCCCATGGGCTGAATGAGTGGTGGGGGACTGATCCATGGGTCAGATTAACAGTACAGGGCTATGCCAGTGGGCTGGATTGGAGCCCACAGACCCTCCTGCATGCTGGACTCAGCATTTGCAGTGCTTGCTCCAGCTGGTCCAGGACTGTCTCACAGTGCCCCATCCAGCCAGTCCAGGACTGCATCACACGCAGCACCCACCCCAGACTAGCTGAGTGAATGCTGCATGAAGTGGGCATCTTGGACTGGCCAAAGCAGGCACTGCATGTGGTATGCATCCTGGACCTGGGCACCACGTGCAGCTCATGTCCTGGACCAGCACTGCAGTCCTGACCTGGGTGAAGCGGGTGCCACAGGCACTGGATCCAGGTGAGAGGGGGCCAGTACTGGACTGACCCCATGTGGGTGTCACATGCAATGAGGGTCCTGGAGCAGGCACCGCATGTGGTCTAAGTCCCAGACTGTCCAGGGTGGGCGCCACAGGTCGCTCATGTCCCAGGCCTGTGCATGCCACATGTGGGTCAACATGAAACCCAGGGGCAGCACCAGGGACCATATGATGCGGCTCCAAAGGCCATATATCTTTGATACCCTGTTCTAGTCCAAGAGACTGCCAGGAGGAAGAGGTAAACATGGATGTGCAGCATAGTTCTGTACAATGACGGGAATAATAACTGCAGCCCTCTCTGGAGGGAACAAAAACCACCCGTCATGACAGTAACGGAAGGATGATGGATAGAGTTAAATGGAGTGATAGAAAATGTTGTCAGAGTATCAGGAAAACAGCCTCCTGCTGCGATCTGGCAGGCTGCAGAGCTGCTCCCTGCTGTGAGGGGCGGGGCCCATCACCTGCACCATTTAAAATTAAATCAGGCAAGGCCTCAAAATGAGCACACAGCTCCGAAAACTTCTGCCTCAAGGTGCCCGGCCTCTCCTCACCGCAGTTTTCACAGAACCTCATGCTCTCTTTGGACATCAGGACATGTCCAGAGCCTGCAGCAGCAGCTTTCCAGACCCACTCCTGCATAGGCTTCTGGGACACAGCACTTATACAAAAAGAAAAACCAAGCGTGGGCATCAATTTGACTGATATCAGGTGACTGCCAGTTGGACTGAGCCAGGAGACTGAGGCCTGAGACCCATTTGCCCATCTACAGCAGGGAGGTTGGCTTTGTGCCCACTAGATGCTCAGCCTGGGTGCCCTTGATATGAGCAGCAGGGCCTGCAGTACAGCAGATGAGCCTCAAGAAGGAGCCTATGAGATGCTGTGCTATCAGGAAGGAGAAGGGTACTCAAAGCCTGAGGAAGCCAGGCCACTGACAACCATGCCCAGTAGGCCATACCCCACTATAGGGACCCCTCATGAACACCCCTTTTCTTGCCACACATTCCGCCCAGCCCAGGGTGGGGGGCATCCCGATTGGTTGGGATCTGTACTTCCCACCCCCAGATGTGGATGAAACTCTACTACGAAGCCAAGTCATGTAGGTCTCACACCACAGAAAAAAGGCTGAGAGCAAACACAGCTTTTGGCTTTGCCATCACAAGCTCTAAATCTATCATGGCACCCTTGACTCTTCTCTTCTGCCCTGGTCTACTGAATTAGCAGTTAAGGCAGATTTTGAAACCACTGCTGCTCCATTCAACCTTCCCTGCTAAGCACTGTCAACCTTTCTCAGTTCTCCCATGCAGAACTAACCCCCCCTGGAGCTGCCTCTCATGTGGGAATCTCAGCTTTTACCACTACTTGCTAGAGGTGTAGCCCATTTGGACATCTCCCAACACCACCCAGTTCTCACAGTGCAAGCCTATGTTTCTGGGGCTTAGAAATCCAATACAGTCAGGAGCAAGCATAAGAGGAGAAAATGGGAGAAGAACCTGGGGCAGTTTTGCCTCTGCTTCTACCAGCTTCAATACCCTGGGGATGCAAGCGGGACCCTTGCACTTTGGAATTTCCCATTATAGCATGGCACTAGGTCATATGGTAGTGCACTGCAGGTAGCGCCATTTCCTGCCCCACACAGCCAGACTGGACCCAACTTCCAGCTCCAGCTGGAAGCCCAAGAGATTCAGCTCTCAGAGCTCCCACTGCAGTCACTCAACAACAAAACCAGTGCTGTCTCCTAATAGTGGCTCCATCCCACTCAGCAGGTGCATGCTTTCAAAGGGGAGAGGGAGCACTTAAGTGCCACACTCCTCTGCCTCCAGTTTATTGTGAAGAATGACATTTATAGCACCAATACAATATAGGGGAGAATGTCACGGTGCCTAATTGCTGCTCCTTCTGTGATGTTTTAATATGTCAAAACTCAGCTGTGTGTTTCCATCAGCCCCACACACAGAGATGCAGCTATAGTAACACCCTCCAGCACATATAGCTCTGTGCCATTCTAAGTGCTATTCGAAGACTAGTTAAATTTAGCCTTACCTGGAAGGTCAAGATCAATCATCACCCTTGTTTTATATATAGGGAAAATAAGGCAGAGAGGTTAACTTGACTACAGCTATGCTGAGTTCAGTTCAGACTTGAGAGGGGAAGCCAGTAATTCCTGGTTTGTACTTTCATGTCCAGCTCTCTTGAGAATATCTCTGCCTCCTGTACCACCCCAAGGTTCTTCAAAACTTCCCTCTTCCTCCCCTAAAACTTTGTGACATAAAGCACCTTGCAATGCCTGCATTGCCTGCATTGCATAGACACAAGAACCCTGGGGGTCTTCAAAAGAAGGCTAGATAATCACCTAGCCAGGGTCATCTGCTTGCTTTGCATAGACACATGAACTACACAGAGCCCCAGTGATAGAGAGAAGTGCTGCTGCAGGCAGGCGCTTGGGCATCCAAAGGGAGCAGAACGTATTTCAGAATCTTCATTGTATTTCTCAGCTCACGGGGATACAGGCATTTCCAATACACAGATCACACACCGCTGCCACAGAACCCTTGGTGCTTCTTCTGTCCCTGGACCAAGTGTGAAACTGGTTAGGAGCACAGGAGGCAGAATGACCAGGACACAAACAATGTCCATAAGTACTTTCTTGACTCAAAGGTATCCCTGAGGGCCAACAACACTTGTTTCCAGCAGGCTTTGTGAGTTGAAGGCATTTAGGCAAAGCCAACAATGGGAGCCTTTTATGTCTGTCGGCTGGAGGTGGGCTCAGAACAGAAGAACCAGCGTGCTTGCACAAATAACTGGGAGGATTAGCAAAAATGCCAAAGAGGAGGAGTGCAGAGGCGTGTGGGAGAACTGGATTTAGGGAGTTAAACAGAGCAAGAAGCCTTGCGTTCAGTGGGAAATGTCAGCCCCGGGCTCACCTTTAGCATGTTCCTATTTCCCTTCATTTATTACAGTTTGCAAACAAGGACTGGATTTCCAATCTCACTCCTACTAGGGCAGGTCAGGAGAGGCCCCTTGAGAGCACTGGAGCTGCAGCTCGCCTCAGCTAAGAAAATATACACCTTTGCCAATACAGCCCCATGCCTGTGCGGCACCTGCACAAAACAGGGCTCGTGCATTTGCTGGCAAATTCAGTGTTTGCAGGATAGCAGAGTCATCAAATAATTAAGTGACACTGTGGGAACCCCTGTCTCCCCAGTTTGTTCTGCTGTAATGTTTCCAGGCAGCCAGTTTGCACTGGTGTTAGCAGCACAGATTTCTTCGCTCAGGCAAGCCCTTGTTGTAGATTCACAATGGCAAGAGCAGCTGCTGTTTCCACTCAGCCTGCAGGGAAGTCCCAAGGACAGATGCCCAGCCACAGGCGCACACAGATGTCAGGCTCAGGTATGGGATGCAGTGGAAGGAGAAGGCAGGTTATAGGGCAAAAGGAGGCCTGATTTCAAAGCACAAGGATCCCTGACAACAGCAAAATAGGATGCAGGAGACAGTCTGCACTTTGGTTTAACAGCCATGAGTGCGGCCCCCTCACCTTGCCATGGCAGAAAAAATTGCCTGAAAAATCCTGCCTGTCACCAGTGGAGCTTGACAGAAGTCCAGCACAGACATGACAGGCCCCACAAAGGATATGTCAACAGGGTTCAATGCAGCATAGTGCAGAGGGACCCAGCCTAGCTGTGTACACAATACAGGGCACTAGCCCAGGTAGACTGTGATGCCAACTCAGCTCTAATGACTGCAATACCCATCCTAGTCTGGGCATCTCCGCCCAGCCGTGTAGCATGGAGCAGACACATATATACCCACCAGGCGCTGAAACTTCGGCCTGCTTCACCCCTCACACCAACAGCAGTTTTGTTGTTACAAAGCACCCTCTGCTGCCACCCAGAGATACTGCACAGCCCACAAGCTAGGAGTTAAAGTGAAGCTGAAACAGAGGCTATGAAAGAAACAGTAGATATAGGGGAGCGTCCACTGCACACGATTCACTCCCTATCCCCTGAACAAAAGCCTGGAGGAGAACATGCACCATTTTGACCTGCCCTGAAGAATGCTCCAAACCTACCAGCTGGAAAGAGGCGTGAACAAAAAAAAAAAAAAAAAAAAAAAAAAAACACACACAAAAAAAATCAACACCACAAAACATATAAAAGCCAGAGCACTTCAGTAGGGAACCATAATTTTTATGTGCAAGAAGTGGAGTGGGTGTCCCAAGTCCACCCCTGGATCAAGCTATGCAAAAGGCTTCTCTCTGCCATTGGCTGAGCCCAAACCCAAGATCCAGAAAGGGACAATGGTCTTGTTAAAAACCAGTTACATACCCCTGCCCCCACAAGCCCCACACACTGTCCTGGACAAGGTTTGCAGGGCTGGCTGTACTGTAGAACTGTAAACACTGAGCCCTGCTAGAGGAGATGCAGCTTAAACCAGCAAAAGGTGCAAGGGACTCTGCCAGGATATCCACGTTTCCATGAGGGCTCTTGGTGGTAAAGAAGTATGGCACGTGCACGCGCGCGTACACACACACACACACACACACACACACACACACACACTTCCCTAACTGACATGACTATGTGAGCAAAAATCCTAGCACAGAGCTGGCCACAGGCAAGAAACCTCAGACGCCCTGGTCTAAGGCTTCAGTCACAAGATGATTTTCTTGCTCCATCAAGGATTTTCCTCTTTTCGTCCCACAGAACATGAACCTGACAGAGCCCAAGTAAGCAAATTCAGTGACATATAAAAGCAGCAGGCAACCATGGAGTGAGGGAATCTGGGTCCAGACTCTGCCACTTGTCTACTCTGTGAACCTAGGGAAGCAATTTAGTGCTGAATCTTGCCTATATTCACCAACTTCTCTTTTGGGTTGCCCAGCCTGCAGCCTGAGCAACAGCAGCTCCAGGTGATGCCAGTGGGAGATGCTGGCACTTGGCACCTCTAAAAGATCAGACTTCAGCTGAGAGGCAACCAAGCCTGCAGCCGCTTTGAAAGCACTGGCCATCTAGAAGTAACACTGCTTATCCCTCGGCATGCAGAGCTTTGAGAGCCATAGACTGATTGCGCTATGCAGGCTCCTGTACGCAAGATACTTATTCCTTTAGGAAAGATAGATAGTGGTTATAATCCAGCCCTGAATTCTCACCAGATAGAGAAGGTGAGATACTGACAATCAGAGAAAAAGCTTTCCAAACCAAGTGGGAAATAAGACTGAAAAGCCATCATGCTGCCCTACCTTGCATAGCCCACCTCTTCCCCTTCACCAGCAGAATAAGACCTAGGTGCCACTGGTGGTGTCAGTAATCCAGGTCTGAATCTTAGGCCTTGATCTCTCTCAGGAAAGCCTTAAATAACTACTAGAGTTTGTGGAAGAGAACTCCCCGCAAAGTTACCTGCAACCTCACAAGCCTCTGAGCACAACTCCAGGCCCCTACTGCAGTCTCTGCTGAATTCACTTCATAGCAGCTATGGATACTGGAGCAGAGGAGAGAGCAAAATGACCAGGGCTGTTTGTTTCATTAGAGCTCTGGATGTTCAACAGAATGAAGTCACATGGGGCTGAGATAAGGCAACACTCACTGTAATTAAAGCAATACATTTCAAATGACTAAAAGAACATACCATTTCACTCAGTTAACTTGTGGAGCTCCCTGCCACAGGATACTTTTTAGACAAAGAACTTGTGTGGAATTTAAGGAAAACAACATCTGGGCATAAGTAGGGCGCTCAGCTGTCCTGAACAGGATGCAAAAACCCTGCATTTAAGTGTATGCAGAGCCCAGTCGTGCAAGATCTTGACACTGGAAGTTCTGCACAGAGGGCTTGCAGGCTTGGACACCAACTCATCATCAGCTGGAGAACAACGAGGGCCAAGCAGCAGGTCTGAGAGAGGCAAACTGCCCTTGACTCACAGGCCTAGGTACTGATTAAAACTAGCCAAGTCTGATTTTAGATGATGACTTAAGACTGGTTAAACTATGAAACATCCAGAGATATCTACCGAGCTCATGGCAAAGGCTGAACGTAGCCCTTGCTTTATAGGTATAAAGTTCCAGGAAAGTTCTCTAGTTTCCTATATTTGTTGTGAACACTGGATGATGCTGGGATTTTCGAGTCACAGTGCATAAAGATGGCACAGTCCTCGCATGCTGGCAGAACAGGACCTGTGCTACACCAAGCAATAGCTTTCTCAAGGGCCTCTGGTGCCCTCTGCTGGACAAAAGAAGCATACCCATAACAAGAATGCATGGGATTCGGACAAAGCAGCAGCTCACTACCTTCCTTCTTTCCATTAAAAAGTGCAGCAACACCCACCGGACAGAGTGGGAAAGAGAGCAGCAGTTTCCCTAGCCCTGCTGAAGTGCTGTGCTAGCATTCAAGTAAGAACAAGTAACTGGCCTGTGATGATACTGGTCCCTCTATAGCACCTTCCAGCCAAAGCCCTCAAAGCACCTAGCAAACAGCAAGTTAAGCTACAAAAAAGCTCTGTGTGAGACAAGCAAGTACTAACGGACATGTCTGAAACACAGGGAGCCAGTTGCTGAGTGTTTCTGGCCTAGGTTCTGCACACACCATGCCCATACTTCACAATGAGTCCGGGAACAATCTACTGACTTCAGTGTATAAAGTCAAGCATGTGTGTAAAGCTGATGATTTAGGTCTCAGTGACAGAGGTCACACCAGACCTTCTTATCTGACCAGTCTCTTATCCAACAATGGTCAAATCATGCTATGAAAAATAATCATGCAGCATTAAGCCATATGGTTTGGTCATAGATACGTGCAGGTAGGCTGTTCTGTGGGGTAGACAGAGTGTTAAGTATCTAAACAGCCTAGCCAGACACAGGTAATGTGTCCTGCACTGGAAAATTGCAGAAAGGATCATTTACACCAGTGCAAAGAAAGACTCACCTCAGGCTAATATCTGAGAGCCACAGAAAATTCTTCTCACAGCAGCATTCCTG
>NW_005842238.1:496058-496790 GCF_000455745.1 Alligator sinensis
TTCCACACCTTCCTTCTGTCCATAAAGTGCAAGGAGTCTAGGGGAAAGAGCAATCCCATCTCCATTCCTGTCACCACCACCTCCTTCCTTGTGCACATCCTCAGCATTAAACCTACACAGACTAGAAACAGCCCAAACCCAACGAGTCAAATCAGCCCTGAACTTTGAAGTAGCTTGGATCCAGATCTAAATCTCGGTTTGCACATTGCTGTTCTCTTCTAATGAGGTGCAGAATGTAACTGTAGGAGTCGGACAGTACCTCAGATAAATACTCCTTCCATTTATATTTGCTGTAATTTACACTCACTAAGCATTTTGCTCCAAAACTTTGCGTGCATGTGTGGACTGAATCCATAAGCCTAGTCCCCAGCTATTACAGACACTGTGGTACAGACTCCCTTTCCTAAATAGATCAAAATCCACCTTAAAATTTGCCCACTGGTTTGCCCCTGCTACTCCTTTCTGGAAGGCTGTTTCAGTACCTCCCTACCCAGGAAACTCCTTTGGACCCTCAGTACTTCTGAAAATAAAACCAAAAGCATCTGGAAGGGAAGCAGGGAGTAATCCTTTCAGAAGAGAGCTACGACTGGGTCCTATGCAGACAGAGGTCTGTTGTACTCATGAGCCCCCATATCAGAGGCGATGTCAACACTTCAGCTCTTGTGCCCACTGCTGAGTTCCCCACACTGAGGGAAGCTTTGGCAGGTCTTTCCCTTGCCATCATTCCCTACA
>NW_005842238.1:496821-500641 GCF_000455745.1 Alligator sinensis
AGACAGAAAGCTCTAGACATCAGCAATCTCTGCTTATCTGCAACTCAGATGCACACAATGTGAGCTTCCTCTACACAGCTCCATGCCTACAAATTTTAACTCTCAACTGTAGAAGCCTACAGCCAAGGCTTGCTCTCCAAAGCCCAGCCATCCCAGGGAAGAATCCCCCAGGACAGGTGCGAGAAGAAGCAGAGGAAATCCTCTGATAGCATGTAGGATGAGTTTGAGAGAAACACTCTTGGGGGGGATTACATTCCCCATGCAGCTTCCCACATTTTTACACAATGCTTGGCTGAGACAACTAACCAAAGGGACCACCAATGACACAAGTGCTGCCACACCTGTTGAAACCACTGGCAGTTTCTACCCTGGCAAAGGTTGTTTGGGGAGCATGCCTGGCCCCCTTCAGTCAGCTCAGGATTAACACCGACTCAGCTGCAACCAGGTATTAACCCCACTATTCAACTGGATACCCTCAGGTTACCAATCAAATGGTGGGGCTGATGCAGGTTGCAAGACTGAAGGGGAGAAGCAGCAGGGATACTTAGGGCTACCACAGTGGGCCAGAGAATTCCTCAGATGGGGGCTTGGCCCACTGCTCCCAGAAGCATCCAGCTCTGCACAGCCCTTCCTTACCTGATTTGTGGACACTCCTAAGGCAGGAGAGGGAGGCATTCAGCCGTGCACACTCCTCACTGTTGGCCCCAAACTTCTCCACTGTTGCACAGACCTGGTCATCAGTCATTTCTAGAAGCTCCTCAAGGCTCAGCTGGCCAGGGGCAATCTCCTAGAGAACAAGAACAGGAAAGAAATGAGGAAAAGAAAGCCAGCCAAAGAGCTTCTGAATGTGCATCAGAGTCTCAGCAAACTAGAGAGGAAAACCAAGCCATCCCAGGTACTAAGATACACTGAATCACTGACCTTCCTTCAGAAGGAAAATAGCTATCATTTACTAACACATGCAAACAGGCTTCTGCAAAGCTCAGGATCTAACTTTGCCTCATGTCTACCAAGGAGGAAGTAACATGTTACACTTGGACCATAATCTGTGGAATGTTAAAGTGTTAAAATGAGAATGCCCTGTGAGCAGTCACACATTAAGGGTCAATACCTTTGTCGCCTACACAGCTCTGACTTGCAAAAGGCTTATGAGCAGGAGTGTGGCTAGGAGCCAGGACACCTGGACTTTATCCCTGCTCTTGGGGGAAGGGGGCTGGGACTGGTGCATCCTGGGGTGCTAGAGGGCTGCAAATCACTCATTTTACCTCCGTGGAGCAGACAGAAGTTATCCTACCACAAGCTAGGTAGCACAGTCCAGTTAACCCTCACCTAAAGTGGCATAATTTTGAGACTCTCAGAGGGTACTTAGCACAAGTTAATAAACTTTCACCTTCAGATGCTTGCATTTTAAGTGCCCTTAGTATGGTCTAAGTGTAACATAACTTCACCCCAAGACACACATGGAACTCCATACAGCACAGACACAAAGGGCATTTATACATGTACTTTTCTGTCCCACAATGTGCCAGAGATCTGCCGCTTCTGAGCAGACTTGATTAATCGAGTCTGCTCTGCATGTGAGCTGAGACAAACTGCGCTGCACCATTTGCAGTTGTATAAGCAGTGAAATGTGCATCAGCATGCAGAAAATGGCGGCAGTGCACTTTTGAACTAAAGCACATCCAATGTGTTTTAGTTCAAAAGTGCGTTGCCACCATTTTCTCAGCGCTGACACACTTTTGGCCACTTATACAACTGCAAGTGTCACAGTGCCAGCCGCTTTTCAAAACGCCTGGCACTGTGGCACTTGCATGTGTAAAAACGGCCCAAGGGCCCAAGTGATATACTGGAAGTGAGATGTTACCAACCCTGTATACCTGTGCAGAGTCGGACTTAGCAATTTCATCACAGGATTTCCAATCACGTGTACACAAATACACAGAAAAACCCTCTACCACAACCTCTGGGCCTACTACAGGCTACAACTGATTTCCTGAAAAGAAAGCTTGAACATTAAAGAAAGATTTGTTGCTTTGGAAATAAACAGAATTCAATAACTGGTTTCTGATCTCAGCTGCTCAACCACACAAGATGCCAGCACATCACAGGGAGAGAGAGCAGACCCCAAGTCCTGTTGCTCACATCAGGGACCCTGCTGCCACTCCTAAGACAAGAAGAAAGACATCATCCCGAGGCAGTGAAAGGGACTGGAAGCCATGAGACTGCTATGCCGAGCGAGAGAGACTGCACTGTGGTGGGCTTGGTGCCATGGACCACCTTCACCCACTCTAGCATAACCAGATAATTGGTGCCCAAAGAGCCCTGAGTCAGGGGTCAGGATTATTCTCAAGAACACGGTACCCAATTCATTTTAGATAAGTCCAGGTCACTGAGACACTACAGAAGGACGATTCCTGTCAGGGCAGAGTACTTTGCTTTCCCAGAGCAACTGAGCAAAGGCTCTCCAAACCCTTTCCAGAAGGCAGGACAAGATTGTTGCCATAAATAGACCAAAACAGCAAGAGAGGCAAGCTTATGTCTTTCATACGCATCCACCCGATCACACAACCTGAGATGCAGTTAGGGTAAATTTTGGAGACTGAGAACCTGCATCCAGGTGAAGGCAAAAGGGGCGGGGGATCTGAAAACCAGGCCTGAGGCATCTCACACCCAACAGATACTTGACCGTTTCAGGTTATTTCATAGACTTCATAGACATTAGGGCTAGAAGGGACCTCAGAAGATCGAGTTCAGGCCCTGCCCCAGGGGCAGGAAACCAGCTGGGGTCACAGGATCCCAGCAAGATAGAAGTCCAAATGTCTCTTAAAGGAGTCCAGAGTATGTGCTTGCACCACCCCTGGAGGCAGTCTGTTCCAGGCCTTGGGGGCTCGGACAGTAAAGAAGTTCTTCCTTATGTCCAGCCTGAAATGGTCTTGGAGGAGTTTGTGACCGTTGGACCTTGTCATCCCTTGGGGCGCTCTGGTGGACAGGTGTTCCCCCAGATCCTGATGTACACCCCTTATATACTTATAGGCAGCTACCAGGTCCCCCCTGAGCCTGCACTTTTCCAGGCTGAAGAGTCCCCTGGCTCTCAGCCTCTCATCATAAGGCCTGTTCTCCTGCCCTCTGATCATGTGCGTGGCTCTCCTCTGCACTGTTATGAGACTCATCTTCTATTCTCTGCGAATCCGTAGCACAGCCAGGGTTTTTAAACACAAGCCGCAGACCCTAACCATGAAAGAGTGCTGCCTCTGGCTGCTGTGACCAGACCAAGCTGCCACATATCTACATGGATGATAGTTTCCCTCAGACCCCAACAACTCTCCACTCTGATGTTCAGAAGTTACTAGACTCATTGGTCACATTGGCTCTGGGTACTTTTGTCAGAGCGGGTTGTGGATAGAACAATTTTGCCCCCTTGCGAAATGACTGATAACTTTGCCTTCCACTTCAACTTCCTTTGATTTTATGAATTCCAAAACAGTTGTTTAAAAAAAATTGTGGATGACACAGAGCTGTTCTTCTGGGCTCCATCTTTAGCCCTCTCATGGCCACACTGGGATGCAGGTGAAATGCTGTTTTTTCAAACCAGGTAAGTGGGGCACAGAGAGCCTCTGACTAGGGAAGCCAAGAAGCAATGACCATCTCCACTGGAAAACTAGGATTTCATTCTAGGATTTTCACTTTGGGCCAGGGGTTGCAACATTTTGCAGCAGCAGGCCACTTTAGCTGAGCTTAGCTCCAAGCAAGGGCTGCTTCCAATGCAGCCTGTACCATTGCTGCTGGTGCCAACACCACTGCTCTCCGCAGTACCACCATT
>NW_005842238.1:500672-509043 GCF_000455745.1 Alligator sinensis
CTTCCCTGCCACCACGCTGCTCCCTGCTGCAGAAACGCTGCCGAAGACCCTGACACCAAAATGCCACGGAAGTTCCCTGGGCCCACAGGTCAGATAAAATGGCTCTGAGCCATAGTTTGCTGATCCCTGAGAGCACACACTAATGGAACAGGGAGATGAGAAGCTGTCATGAGGATTGGGGAGAAGGTCAATGAACAGCCAGACTCCAGGCAATCGTTTTCCTTTCCTGTTGCCCAGCCTTGAAACCTGTTTGAGACAATCTACAGGGCTCCCACATCCAACTGCTCTGTGCCTCGCAAGGCTGGACGGGATAGCTGTGATCTAGTAAGATTTCTGTTAGCTCCTTTCTGTGACAAGCTTGTCTAGGGGTTTCCCTTGCTTTATGCGGGTTCTGCATGTGTAAATATGCTCGTGTGCGATGACCCTTTTTATACCAAAAATTTGTTATATGTGAGGTAAATTCACTCTTATGCAAGTGGTGTGGTGGAAGCCCGTAGTCAGCTGCTTTGTGTGGTGCATAATGGGAATGATACGCACCAAAATATAGTCTCCTGTGTGCTCCTCACTTGCTGTCTGCAGCATGTGTTTCTGTAGTTGCCATCCCCATTATGGCTTCTAAGTGTCTCGCTAGCTTATCTCCTGCCCCTCTGCCTGGTCCATCAATGAAGTGCAAGAGAACCCTGTGCTTGTGTGCACTGTCTGCTGTTGGAGAGTACCAAAATTGTCTTGTAACAGTGGTAGAAATGGGTCTGGGGGTCAGTACAGTTGAGATTTTGGAATGTATCCCTATTTGTTACATTGTGAAGTGGATTCCCTTTATGTGAATCTGAGTTATGTGCTGTTTTCCAGGAATGCATGGAATGCATAAAGCGAGGGAAACCTGTACTGTATATGAACCAGGTCCAGAATGCCATCTAGTGGGTAGAGAGGGAAAACAGGACTCAGGACATCTGGGTTCTGCTCCTGAGTTTGCTGCTAACAGGGGACCCCCACCCCCACCCCGAAACTCATTTTGCATCATTGTGCCTGTCTCCTCATCTGACATGCAGGTGGCTCCCTGGGGTGAACTACCAGGTGGAGTTGACCTGTAAAGTATGTTGAGGGTTTCGCATGTGAGATGCCCCAGAAGGGTAAGGCATTGCTGCTCAACAGCTGGGCAAACCCCCAGTTACTCTGAGAGGCAGGAGCACTGGACAAAGCGTGGAGAAGAGCAGGTGGTCAGCAGGAAGGCAGGCACAAAATGCCCACCCCTCACTCCAATTTCAGTGGAGAGTCAAACTTCATTTGGCCATTGCATGGGATTTCGAAGCCAGAATCCCACAGCTCCTTCTGAAAATCAGGCCCTGGGTGCCCACAATAGCAAAAGGGCTGCTGGAGGAGGCCGGCCTACTGACTAGGGGAATGCAGACAGCACAGTCAAATTAACATCCCCACACCCAAAGCACTACATTCAGGGAGCGAGTAGGGACCCCCCAGGAGGCTGCACTGAAGGAGCTCAGCAGAGCTGGACGCTCACAGACAGTGCTGACACCATGAATGCCAACACAGCCTGAGGATAAACAAACAGTTGCTTGTTCAAGCTGGAGGACATTTGATAAAAGGCTTGAATAAATTCAACTGCAGTGTGGAGGGGGATTAGCATCACATCTGTGGGATTACAGAAGAGCAGACATAAATTTAAACCTAGTTTGATACAATTCTGTTACCTTCAGCAACTGGTTAGGCCTCAAATACCAGGATCTAGGACAAAGGTGGGCTAGGGGGACAGTCAGGTACCTAACCCAAGCAGAGGGGTTAGCTGAGTTTGCCATGCTTAAGACTCCCTGGTCTCACAAGTTCAAATTTCAGCAGAGCCGATTTGACCCTTCCAAAAAATGAGTATCCCATGGCTTGCTGTACCTGGATCAAAGCCCTGTCTGCTCTGCCCAAATATAGAAATAACCTTAGCACTTCTCCCAAGTAGTGGGTTTACCCTGGTTTCCTCAGGTAAGAGGAAAAGGCTGCACCTCTACAGTACTGCATGTCCATATAGTTTGTGAAGTGTTCTAGAAATCCTACCATAAAAGAGACCTTACCCAAGCATAAGATGTTACTAGAGGGACTCGGGACAATTCCCTGCAGCCACCCAGGAGGCAGGCATTCTGCAGCGGTGGCTGAGTAAGGGAGATTTCTGTTTCAGGATCCCACCCATGAGAAAAAGACCAGTGGGAGCTTCCCAGCAGGGCTATAGGGGGTCTTGGTTCAGGCCCTTTCCCTCCACAACAACCAGACAGCTCTCTGGCTGGTGCATCTCATTTTCTGAGACTCCTCCTATTGGCACTGCTGCCATGCACACAGGCATAGATGGCCCCGAGGCCTCAGAGGGGTGCAGCTATCGGGGAAATCTTGAAAAGACCCAGGACCCAGAAGAGATGTAGCTTGATTGCTCCCCCAATTAGAGCGTCCTCAGCCTCTAGGAGTGGAAGCTACAGAGCTGGGTAAGAAAAAGGTAGGTGATTCATGGCTACAGTGGTTAGGGATGGTCCTGAAAAAAGAGACATTTGGGGTTCAGGTGAAAAGAAGGGCTCATCCACATTCAGGCCCATTTTGCTCAAGCCATTTGCACAGTCCTCCCAAAGACAGCCTAGTAATAAGACCAGGAAACAAGGGCTGGAGAGAGCCAGCTGTGTGATCCTGGGCAAGCCACTTAAACCACCTGTGCCTTGGTCTCCCCTGTATATCAGCTTAGGTCAGGAGGGAACCACACAACTCAACTCATCACGCTTGCAGAGAGCCTTCTGCTGGCTGGATAGAAGGTGCTAGAAAAGAGCAAAAGAACAATTGCCTTCTCAGCACTTTTCTCTCTCTTTCTGCTAGACAGGGCATGGCTGTACAAGCAGTTTTTGTAACTGCCACCTTCCCCCCAGGACTATATAGAGCCCATCCACTCATTCCACATTGGTCCTGGATAGATAAATGCAAGCCTCAGTACAATTTGCACCAGTTTTTAGTCCAATGTATGCTCCACTGGGATCAGAGGCAGACATGCTCCCACCCCACAGTAGCTCACAGAGTATCCAGCTATTACTGTACTACCTCACCACGAGGTAGGAAAGGAGCAGGTGCTTGTTTGCTTAGCCCTCATGAAAGAAGGCTAAGTATTATCAGTTCAGTTTTCACTCATCAGGGATGGTAGTGTGCACACAGGCAATTACTCTGAAGCAGTTGATATCCAATAAAGCTTCACCCCACTTTCCTGACCAAAGCAGTCAACACATACACACACACACACACACACACACACGCTCCATGTCTCCAGTCTCCCTAAAATCCATGCTCTAGTTCACAAGTTATGGAGCTCAGTGCAGTGAGCACTGGGGGAAATCGTTTGGCTTGTGCTGAGTAAGAGGGCCAAGTAGATGATCACAGGGTTCCCTGCTGTCCTTTGACTCTGGGGATCTGCTCAGCAGAATTAAGTCTGCCACGCGCAGACAGACCAAGTGCCAAGCCAACTGGACCAGGCCAGAACGGGTGCTTTCGCCCAGCCTGCATAGTTCTAAACAGCTGCTGGGTAAAAAGTTTTTAAAGTCTCTACATCACTTGGGCACTACTGGAAAAACAAAAACACAACAAAACAAAAAACACCACTCTACCTGCTCTGCTCACAAAACCACCAAGCTCAGCTTTGAGGGGGCCTTGTCCTGAAGAGCAGCATTTTCTAAAATGGCACGAGCAGCCCCAGCCAGATTGTATTTTGTTTGGTGGAAGGTGAAACTCTCCCAGGACACAGCATAAGAATGCAGAGACCTACATCAGGCCAGAGGATATGGGTTTTCTTCTTCTTCCACAGATTTTTTACTATTCAGCTCTATCAGTTCAATGAGAGAAGCTCCCTCCCAGCTCTCCCTATGCAGAGCTGCGAACCCCGATATGCCCTCAAGAACATTTCCGCCAGGCATCGTGGCACCCACTCCCTGCGAGTAGTGATCTCATTCCATCCTACTGCTCAGCACGGGAAGATAGAGCCCCTGCCCCAAATGCCCAAAACATCCTTCGGGCAGTTCACACAGGTGGGGCAGCAGCTCAGGTGCTGAGACCAGGGTAGGGGAGCAGGATCTGCAGAGAGATTCAGTACTCAGGGAGTGAGGCCCCACTCAGGGCATTGAAGGGTGGGGTGAGGAGGAAAAGAGGCTGCCACAGAGGGAGGAAGTAGGGGAGGCCTGGACGATGGCAGAGGGGTAAGGAGCAAGCAGAGCGTACCCCTTACCTCCATGACCTCCTTACGGATGTTGACAATGCGGAACCAGTGCAGGAGCTGAGGGAAGCCCTCCAGCTTGGCATTGCGCTCCTGTAGGGCCACCTTCCTCTTGCATGACAGCTGCCGACTGAAGTACTTGACCAGCTTGCTCTGCAAGAGAAGGGAAAGGGCATGAGGAGGCTGTTGGCACAGAGAACATTCCTCTGCTTGTCCCCTTCTTCAAAAGGCACCACGTTCCCCATCTTTTTTGCAGCCTGAAACACTCAAAACCAATGAGTTTCTACAGCAAACAACCACCCCAGCCAACCCAACCCCCACAAGATAACTCATTTGCACACATTTCCATAGGTTTGCATCTTTATAGTGCAGCATTCAGGGAGAGGTCACTAAGTTTGATTAGCACAACACACCCTCAAAATCCAAGCACAAGGGCTAAACTGTGATCCCTCCTGCCATGTCAATGGCAGCTTCTTCTGCAAATGGCCATGTTGAAGTCAATACAAAGTGCTGCTCAAAGCAGATCATGGTCTGGCTTTGCACTTCTAATGCCATTTCCTTGACACAACTGTCAACACCGCCCTCAGCTTTCAGCTGAGCTCCAAAAATCCCAATGTAGCCAGGTTGTTTCACCAGCCGCATACTAATGCTCTTGAGAAAATGGATGAGAGCACATGAAGGCTCCCGCATTCAGCTACTGCTTCCCCATCCATGTCTCTTCCCATGAGGAAACGTATGCAAGAGTTTGCAGGATGGGAGCCCAAAACCATAGACTGGACAGCAGGGACCCAACCAACATGTCTGCGCCTTAGAAAACCCTGCAGAAGCATTTAAGGACTCCAGAGAGCAATTGAAAGATTCCCAGGAAGCCCCAAGCAATTCTCAGATCAACATGGGAACAGACAAAGCAAGGAATGTGGGTGCTGAAGACAAACATTTGCTTTGAATTCTCCTTCCTGGAGAGAGAATCAGACCTGGACTAGAAATCGGGAGACAGGCAATAGCAACAAGACACTGGAGTTGATTCACTTCCCCTCTCATACCCATACATGCTCTCCCTGTTGCGGCTGTCACATGAAACCCCTGATGGAGCCCAATTAATTTTATCTAAGCTCATGCAAACCACAAACTGACCTCACCGGTTGTCTCATGTTAGGACTCAGCCCAGTGTGAGTGTACTGCCTTCAGAAAAAGAGGTGACCTTCTTCAGGGGCTGTGGTATATGCAGGGGTATAAGTGGGGCTGCTGAAGCAAGAGACTAGGGTGGAATTAGACATATCTATTCATTTCCAGTGGGAATTGGGTGCCTAAATAACACAGCAAGCATTGAAAACGGCCCTCAATGACAGGAATCTCCTTTAAAGCTACAAGGTGGAAATATCACTGTTTACTTCTCCTGTTTCAGGACCTCATTCTGTTTGGTGCAGAGCCCTGTGGTCTAATGCAGTAAAACACTCAAGCATGGAGCAGTCCTCTGGAAGTCAATGCAACCCCTGCCAAATTTTCTGGGCTTCCCTTATATGTATAGCTGGGCTATGGCCAGTCCTCAGCACCTTGCAGGATCAGCACACACACATTACCGAACAGCACTCACTGGCCTGCCACATGCCTCCTGGTGGAAATCAAAGAACATGATCCCTGCCCTGATGAGCTATTCCAATTTCAGCCCAGCAAGCCCTGATGCAGTACCTAAGCCTAATGGTCGGAGCCAGAGGTCAGGAGTCAGGGCTCCTGGGTTCCATTACGTTCTCTCATGCTGCCCCCTCCGACCTGAAGCCACAAAACTTTCCACGTCTCTGGAAGGATGATAAGAACATCCTCAATCACACTGAAGGTCTTTTGTGCTGTCTGTTTCGGTACCCTGAAGGCACAATATTTATACACATCGTCTCCGGTGCTGGGGATTTTGGGAGATCTTTGGATATGTTTACCATTATTTTTCCACTGGTCACATGCCTATTTGGAGCCAGGATCACCTACTCCACATTTCAAAGCAATAGTTTATACACGTACCCTGTGAGCATCCTAGTTGAAGCCTGCCAGATTCTGAACTGGAACAAGGCTAAGAAACAGGCCTCATTTCAATAAACTATAGATGAAAGCACCAGTCAGTTAAGATGCTCTGGTGTAAAGAAGCCTTGTGGGATTTCCTTGGTAAATTCAGCTTGGTAACTTTGTGCCTTTTTGACACCAGATGGCGCTAATGCCCCATATATGGCCAGAAATGTACATCAGCCTTAGCCAGGAGCATTCTTAGCATGAGATACAGCACTAGAAATAAAGAAAAAAAGGGTAAGACACACCACCGCTCCTAAATATAGCTAGTCCCCTCCTGCTCCTGTTAAAGTCAGCGGCAGCATTCCCTTTCACTTCAGGGCTTGATTGCGAATCCCTTACGAAGGCTGCTGAGAAAGTGCTCACCACCAGATGGTTGCACAACAAACCATAAAAAGAAGTGTGAACAGCTAGGCAAGGCCTAGAGAGAGCTTCAGACCTGAAAGTAACAACTTAACGGGTTCTTTAAATGGCAACTGGCAAAGATGAGAATAAATGTGGAAGTAAACAGAACAGAAGGAGAGCCCCCGAGAGCAGTGCCATGCCACTAAGGTGATCAGGACTGGATTTGTTGCCTATGGCCCTATTCATCTGTGACTTCCCTCCACTTCATCTTAGCTCATCTTGTCACTTCCTGAAGAGGCAAGTCTTTGCAGTGTCCCATCAAAATCAACAAGGCTCTGAACAGCCGCAGGGGTGAATGAGCAAGTGGTGACAGCAAGAACAGGGTCTTTGTTATGCTCTTTGAAACGCAGACCGTGTCCATTATTTGTCTGTCTGTCACTTAGGCCAGCAACTTCTGAGCACCCCAGGGCACCCTGGCCTCAGGTCCAAGGCAGGCTGCTATTATAACCCTGCTATCATTTCTCCTCATCCCCCGCTGGCTTCAATATGGGCACAGGTCCCTATGCCTCGCCCTGGCACAGCTCCTTGCTGCCTGACTTGCACATGAGTGAAGCTCCCTGCCGCTGGAATCCCACTGACTCCCCCCACCTCCAAACTGGATCCAGTGGCTCTGTGGGCTACATCTGGTGCACAAGCCATATGCTGCCAACCCCTGACCTATGTCACTTCTGAATATATCATAAAAACAATTACACCTGAACACCACAGAGTCTCAATTGTCAATAACTAAAACCTACCATAAGGTACCCCCAGCCATGCTTTGCTCGTTTATAATAGGTTTTTCATACTTATGTTGTAATTAGTGGATTTTATGCTGCAGTGACAGTGCACATTCTGTGGGCTTATTTCCCCTCTCACTGACTCAGGCAACCCATTCAAGTTGAAGGGGTTACATCAGTGTAACTTTGTGAGACTCAGCCTGAGACACGCATGCAAGGGGGCAGACATGGATTGTAAGAGCAGGGCACATGCCTAGCATGTCACAGGGGCATCTTTAAAGAAAAAACAAGGAGCAATGGTCATAAACTCCTAGAAGAAGGTTTCAGACTGGATAAAAGGAAAAACTTCTTCACAATTTATGTGACCAGACTCTGAAATAGACTCCCAGCAAGGATGGTGCAGGCACCTACCCTGGAGATCTTCAAAAGGAGACTGGGCGCACACCTTGCTGGGGTTATTTGACCCCAGCAGTCTTTCCTGCCCAGAGCAGGGGGGCTGGACCCAATGATCTCATGGGGTCACTTCCAGCCCTAAACTTCTGTGAATCTGTGAGGTGCTTTGCAAGGGTGTGATGTGCTCACTCCTCCAATGGCATGCACAGTGGGCAGCCTTTACAGGGTGTCAGGATCACCAAAGGAATCTCAGACAGGGACTGACATCTTCTCATTGTAACTTTAAATACAAGCAGGCAGTGGCTTTCTGCAAAGATGAAGGAGGAGACACAGGACTCCAGGGCTGCATGTGAACTCATCCTGTCCAGCAGAAGTTTGTTGCCTATACACAGCTGCAAGTTCCAGTTGTATCTACTATTGGAGTCAGTAGATACAACCCAGCCTGGGGGCTGTGGATTTCCTCTCTCCCCTCCCTAGCCCCAAAGCCATGTATAGGTCTGCCGTGTCCACGGTTCATCAACAACACCCCCCCCCCCCCCCCCCCCCCGCCACACACCAACACCCT